>NW_021962870.1:90116-182860 GCF_901765095.1 Microcaecilia unicolor | reverse complement strand
GCTGTTTCATTTTAATGCTTTTGAGTTCCCTTCTTATGAATTATTTAATAGAAAATCTATTGTCTAATGACTCTTTTATGGTTGTACCATTCCCCAAGAGCTTACATGTGTTCAGTGTTACAAATCTTTCTTTCAATTTCCTTTTTTTTTTATTACATCTACTTTATTTTTACCACTTTTGCAGTTTGTTTCAGGGGCTCTTCCCTGGGATATGCTATATTTTTATTTTATTTTTTTTTTTTTTCTTATATACCAGTGTCACGCTATAACCATTGGGTTTGATATCGATGCCTGGGGCTTACACCCATTGGAGGTGACCCTTCAATGGATGACGGTATCTCAATTAGTAGAAGCACACTTCCATTCCATTTTCGGAGTGGCCTGCGGATTCGGCATTATTGCCCACATATGAGTTACCTAGTACAGATGAGCGTGGGAGCAATATAGAGACGTCTGACGCTTTTCGTTGCGAGTTTGGACTAGTTGACGAGGGCTTTTTAATATTTTTGGATGGTTAGTTTTTAAACGAGAAGTTTCCTAACTTTTCAATGTTGTAGAATGGTTAGCTTTTAAACGAGAAGTTTCCTAATCACAAATTTTTGACTGGATTGTTGTACACGAGAAGTTCTCAAATCACAGGTCCCTTGGGGTGGTTAGTTGTACACGAGAAGTTCTCTAATCAGCGGAAACCCATTGGACCGCTGCTCTCCAACTCAGGACACCTTATTCGCTGGTTTTTTGAGTTCTTTTTGGGAGTGTTTGCAATGTCCCTTTTTGGGGGCTCTATCATGGGCTGGAGCTCATGGCCAAGTAACCTGGATAGCTCTTGGCAGGCAGGGAAACCGGATTTCTTTATGCTTTTAGAAGCACACTCTGGGGAGTGGTTTTCATTAATTAGGGGTAGAGTAGTATAGATACATAATAGCTGACACCATTCACTTTTTGTACTTTTTTTCTTAAACTCTCCTTTTCTCTTTGTGGCTGTCATTTGTCTGTTAATTTAATCTGCGGTAAAAGCGTTGAGCTTCCCGCCAATTGGTAATTTTTATTTTGGGTCCCTATGTTGGAGTACATTGGCAGATGCGTGAGTATGATTGTGTTATGTCTCTGCATGTTCTACTATCAGGATAATCATTGCATGTTTTTGTAAACTGTTAGCACATTCTCATTTCTAGGTCTACTTGCTATCCCTGAAGCTGCCTTTTGAACCACTGACCTTGTACCAGGTTCTAGATCTAATCAATATATATATTACTACCCTAATTCATTTTCCTATAGCATGTTACAGGTCTGGAACTTATTTGTAGACCACTTGCTCACTAGGTCCCGTTATTATACATATTGGGTGATGTTGTTCACTACCCATTATATCATATCTTCCTCTCCGCACCCAACACCAGATACTGGTGATCTGACATCTATTCAGATCTCTGGTAAGGACTTTCCGTCCGAAACAAAACCTTTCTATTTTGCGGTTGACCTCCCAATGCCACCGAGAGTTCGGAAGGGCGTAGTGATCCCGCCAACTGTTCTCTTTCTCAATTGATTTTCTGCACTGGAGATTACATTGCACGAATCGTGAGTATATTTTCATTTATTATATGTGTTACTATTAAGCTTGCCGTTATATACTTTCATAGCCTGTTGGATTAGCTCTAATTTAAATGTTTTATTTTACCAAATTTAGCATTAAGATTTTGTCCTCAATACACAGGGACACCTCTGTATGTGGGACAATAACTGTGTATGTGTATGAGTGTGGTTTTCCTTTTCTATTCTGTGTGCTTTGACTTGTGATTGGCTACTGGAATATTTATTTTTATGTTTTTTGTTTTGAAACCCTAAACAATTCCTTAACCGTGCACAATTCCAATGATTGGTTTTGAACTACATTTAGAAATATCTTGCTTCCTCTTCTAAGCTTTAAATTTTCTACGTATCAGGATTAGGTTACTGTTTTAATTTTATGTCTGTATGTTCCTGTGTGTCCTGTGATAAATGGCATAAATTAAACCAGCTAGTTATTAAGGAATCATTTGTTTAGTTTTAAATTAGTGCTCTAAGGTTACTCTGAGAGATTGCCTATCAACTGCAGTGGTAGTAAATCTCAAAGGAGTGTTTTTTTTCAGGATTGTATGTTATTTCATTTGAGCAATGTTTGTTTGATTTGTGACGTGATGTTAAATACCTGATTGTTTTTGACTTCTGGTAAATTGCTTTTACTAGAAATACAAGCACCTTTTTAGTTTTAATTTTATAGGTGTGCCTCCGTGTATGTGTTCATTGAAAATTGCATAATTATTTCAGATATTTCCTATGAAAGGTTCTATATTATATGCCATCTAAAACACTGTTTATTTGTGACGTTGTTTAAAATAACTAGTGCTGATGTTCACTTCCTGGCTTTTTATTGGGGATGTGTTCCGTAAGAATGAATTAACTGTTTTAATTTTTCTTTTCACGTCTTATCTACTAATTTCAAACTTCCTTCCCTGCCTCTTAAAGATTAATAGTTTTGTATATTATTGTATAGAGTTCCAGCATTTTTGGTTCTCAAACCCCAAATGGCACAGTTGAAAATCAGAACTAAAGAAATTTAGTTTGCTATTATTTCAGAGCTATGTTCAGATCAGACTAGCTACAATTGCCAATTTCCTCTTCATTGAGAACCGTATCTCTGGAAACAGATAAAGTAATAACCTTCTTTTTCTCCTTTTCCCCTCCTGAAGTATTAATTCTATGAAGACCAATTCCACCAACGAGAAGTTTTAATACGAAAACTTGAACTTACAGTTGTTGTTTGATGTATAGTCCTATTTTCAGTCACCATAATATCCAATGCTTGCAGTGAGCAGTAAACTCAAATTAAGCACAGGAAGCACGGTTATTTCGTGATTTCCTTAGGACCGAATGACAGAGATTAACCCTTGTAGTTTTTATTTTCTCTTAAGTTCATTTTTACAAAAGCTTTGAACTCAGTAATTCATTATGTGTTTCAGATTTTTAATAACTGGATGGGTTTTTCTGTGATTCTGTGTTATCCTTGCTACTCTTTGTTTAGAATTCAATTTACAATGTAGGCTTACAAGCTGTTCCATTTATCATACTGGTCTATATGAACATATCCTACTGGTCAATTTATGCATTTATTGCATTAATAAAAATTGTTATTATATCCTTGATTTTGAATTTTACTAAAATGTTTTAAGAAATGCTCCTACTTGTCTCCTGCTTATAAAGCTGCTCCTCCTCTGTAATTTAAAATATACTCTAAATTGTAAATTGATTCCTGGGAATATATAAGCTTATTTTTAGCTATCCCTCTGAATGTGAATCTTGATATGCTCTCATAATTTAGGGCCCAAATTGTGAAAGCATAGAAAGGATCAGTTTAGAATTTAATATAATTTTCATTTTCCAAATTGGCTCTGAAGTATTACAGAGGACTATAGGTTATTGTCCTTCTCATTTGACCTATTTAAACCTTGTAAAGGTCACGTGAGGAGGCCTCATAGAAATATATAGTTTTTACATCTTTCTTTTCTGATATTGGCTTTTCTCTATCTTTTAAAATATCATGTTAAAGTCTGCATTTTCCTAGAGCACACTCTGACCACAATGTTTCCTCAGACTCTGCTGACTTCCTGTGCCAGCAACATCTAATCTACAGAGACAAATTGTTTTCTACTTGTAACTTATGATTTTATATATTGAAACTACGCTCCACCTATTGGTGCCCCAAGGAACTAGCAATGCTCTCTTTGACTTTTCTTTCTAATGATCCTGTGCTAAGATTTAACTACTAGGCATTACTCGTATCTCATCTCTATTTATTAAGTCCTGTAGGTTGAGTGAAGACTGTTAATCCAATTCCTGATCTACCGCCTCTATTCCAGTTTGGTACTTCTGCTACCACTGACCTCTGGCAAGAAAAAGAAGTGCCAACTTCTCGAATGAGAATTTTCTTTGTCCAAATGATGTCATTAATTTAGACCTTCTTGGTTATGCTCTTAAATATTCTATTGTATTAAATATTTTTGCAGGCTCCTCTTTTTCAGAACCTACATGGCACTTTACGTATGAGCTCTCTGTTACAACAGACAGCGACTGCACATTAGTCTTCTGCTTTGATTATGACTATTTCCTAAGCTACCCTTCTTTCTGAATATCTAACTCATAAGTCCTGCTGGCCTCCTGCAGCTGAGGGCCCAACCCTTGGTGAATGTTAGTCATCGCAGGTGAAGATTTCATACCTACTGGCGATAGATTGCAACGCATTGCCCGTGCCTTTTGACTATTTTTGTGCACCATATTCCTGACCCTCCATACCTCAATAACTTGAACAATCAACATCATCTCTTAATTTTCAATTTATCATCTCTTAGTAGTAATTACCAATCTGTCTTGCATATTATGCAAGCCAGAAGTGGGGATATATTATGCAAATCCCAATTCTTAGTATTAAGAGGGTTGAAGTTGAAGCTCTGATCCCTACCAATCAGGAGATATAATTTCATATATACTATTGCTATTTATGTAAATTGGCTTTTCATTATTGTACCCTTATGGTTTCCCTTTTGCTTTTGCACTTAATTAGCACTGTTTTCTCCATGTTTACATTGTCTTTCATCTCTCTTGACATCTATATATTATTTGACTCTTGATGGACTAATAATGATGGTGCATGCCTAGAATAAAGACATGGAAAGATCCAAGTTTGTACACCACAAGTACATCTTCAAGATCTATCCAGGCCCAAATGATGTTAGATCCCCCAAGGTTGTGGCAATAATCTTTACACCTTGCAAACTACTGGACCACAAGTTTTGGGTCCATGTGAAAGATATACGGGTTTACTCAGCCACAGAACCTGAGGTTACCAGCCTAACCATCTCAAGACCAGCCACTTCCTTCAGCAGGCCAGCCTGAAAACCCAGATCTCCGTCCAGATTCTTCAGGCGCTTCCAACCGCCTCAACCTGATCGATGAAAGAGAATTCAGAACTGATACTTAACTTGAGATTTACTGTTGCTGTTTATGGACATTATAGATTCAATTTTGTTTTATTTTCAGGTTTCGCAGTAATCCTGTCTATATATTGCAAAAGGTTTTATTTTATTTTCCTATTATTTCCTTTATTGTTCTAAATGTTTTTCTAAGAGTTTCCCCGTTATTTCTGTTTATGTAATTTAAATTGAAGTTGATATTGCTCAGACACAGGGGTAACATCAAACCCTAATACTGGCTATGATATCATAATGTAGGTGTAAACCCTGTTAGTATCAACCAGTTATGCAATTGTTTAACTTTGGTGTAGGCTTACTTAAGCTGCATATCTTTCTGTAGGTTTGACTAAGCTCCAAGTGGGATAACGGATATATAAAATGCTTCCCATACTTCCAGATCATTATGCATATGTCAAGTTCCATGCATGACCTTTGTTAATATAAATTTTCCTAGGATTGACCCTTTTTGCTTTATGAGGCAACCTCATACTTGCTATCCACTTTTTAGTGCTCATGATTGGATGCCAATGATGAGTAATAGTAAGGTCCAGGAATTCCGACCTGTTTAAGGATTCTGAATACCTACAACCTAAAACAGCCTGCAATCTGAGTACTAACCATATATTTGTTGAGCCACCATAACAATGCTTAATCAAAACCACTATTCCTTCCGAGGACCACTGAGATAGATACATTAGATTATCTCTCCATGCGCTATACAACAGATATAATAGAAGCCATAGAAAGACCTGAAAGTGTTTATTAGTATGATCCACCTGAAATTGCTATTACCCACATACCTATACTTCATGGGATTTTGTAGATGAACTCATGGATTTGTCCCATTCATAAAACCTCAAGAGAGATGACATCAGGATTAAGCCCAAGGGGTGGGGTAATATAAAGGGAATTCCATATGTCCAAAAATATACCACCTAAGAATGAAGTTTCCTGTCTTGCACCATACCTTCTAGCAATTTGTAAGACCAAAAACTCCCCCTCTATTTGATAGCTTGCCACCTTCTGGAATGGATGATGACAAGCTTGACGAGCTTTGTGTCACCCCTCCTCAGAGGGGGTGACAGTGGGGAATGTATAATTATAGTACAGCAAGAGGCCCTCACTGGATGACCACCGGAAGGGTGGAAGGCCAGATTTTAGGACTCAGGCTGTAAAAATACCAGCTAGGTTTAAAAATCTATGACTGGCTGAGCAAGGACGGGCTTTTCCTGTAAGTTAATATGTTCCCCGCTTGGGATCCATCCACTGGAATAGTGGTGGGTCAATTTACATACCTTAAAACAGCTTAAACTGCTAAAAGGCACTGACTAGGCCTAAAATCTGATGATGGCCTTGTTGCTAAGCACCTGCAGAAGCAGGGCTGCTTGATAAGCCTCATTAGAATTTAGTGTGACATTCAAAAGCAGTGCAAAAAGCCAAGATCAAGGAATTGATGGCTAAAATCCTAAGCCAGATCACAAGATGATATAAGACAGATTTGTCCATGTTTGGATGTTTGGATGTCCCTTTCTAGGGAGATACCATGTTTGGATGTTTGGATGTCCGTATCTAGGGAAGTGTTTACAAAAAGGGAAATTGCACAATAACTTGCAATAGCTAAAACGGAAAGAAGGGCACCTGACCGGGTATGATTCAGAGAGATTGAGCAAGATTAGAAAAAAAATCCCTCTCCATAGACTTGTATAGTGACCAAATTGTATAAAAGCAGGGTGCATGCAAGCCCTCGTTGGAACTTTTCCCAACGCCTTGGAAGCAGCAACGCTCTGTCCAGTTGTACCCAGAATCTGTCTGCTGAATGTACCTGATTAAAGTCTGATTTGCAAATAAACTCTTCATTCCAAATGATGATTTGTGGGCTTCACTTAATGATGAAAGGCTGTAAGTACTAGTGCTATTTAGAGATGGAGCCTTCTTGGGGGCTCGGGACCCCCCAATTCTCGACAACTTCCTTCTCTATACCAAGACTAAAGCCACTCATTGAATTCCACTACATAGTCTTTCTTCTCCCTTCCCCCCATGTAGGAATTACTTCAGAAAAAAAACACAATTCTAATGAAAGCACCTTTAAGACAATTCCAGCATAAAAATATGAAATCACTGGCACAGAAGTTGATGGTGATTGTTGCTGGAAAATAAGGGTTTTTTTTTTCAGATTTGTTAGTATTGGAACCTGGAGAAACTCTTACCTGGGTTATGTGTGTGGCGTCCAGCAAGCCCAGAGATTCAGTGAAGATCAGAGAAAGATGCAGGTCGTGAGTCCAGAGAGAAGAGCAGGAGGGGGAGGGGCTGTGTTCCAGCTTTTAGAATAATTCCTGTTGTGCCATAGTGTTGATCATTTGGGGTGTTCTTTCTGGGTTTTGAGATGAAGATTTAGAAATGTGGAATTAGCTGGTCACATGATTAAATTATATCATGTGCTATACCATATACACCCCCAGAGGTACTTGACAGAATTAGGTAGGTCATTATCTGGGAGTTTCAGGTAGATGGTCTTTCTTTGTTATATCCATTCTAGGTGGTTGCTGGTGATCCACCCAGTCAGTTCTATTGTTCCAGGCTTTCAGCGGTCTTCATGGGGATGTTGGAGACAGGTCTGTTTTCCTCATATCTGAGCAGTATTCAAATTTTTTTTGCCAAACATTCTGTATCCAGCAAAATTAATAACTCTGAAAATTCCTTATGTTATTCCTCTATGTCAAAGTCTGCAGAAGTAATTCATCTCCTGTTATGTTATGATTTCATATGCTTTATTTTACTATAGTTTTCTATTGATGTAATTTTTTCACTGTGTTTTAAACATGAATTTTAAATAATATCCATGTTCATGTCATTTATTTGTTGTGATTTATTTTCTTATGTGTTGTACTGATGCTATATTTGTTTTATGCAAGTATTTATTTAGGGTTAAATTCTATACAAGGTGCCTTAAAAATTGACACTGAACAAAGTACACCAAGACATATTCTATAAACTACGACTAAAGTTAGGCACAGTTTATAGAATATGCCTAGATTCTGTCCATGCAATTAAACTAAATCTAGTCATGGATAATTACACCAAATAAAACTTGGTGTAATATCAGCGACTAAGTTAGATGCAGAGTGGGCATATTCTATAACAGAGTGCATAATTTAGAGAAACGCTCAAACACAGAAAATACAAATACAAATAAGACAAGCCAAAAGATCATACTATAAAACCAAACACGGACCAGATCACAAAGTCATCAAGAACTATACCAACTCATATATAAACTACTAGACACTACCCCGGTCACCACAACCAATTCAGGCATCCCATCGGAGACAAACTTGCCAAATACTTCAATGAAAAAATTGTAAAACTATGAAATAACCTTCCTCAGAGTACCAACAATATCGAAAACTTCATCAATGGCCTGGACCCAACCTCAGGAGAATACCCAGCGATAGAATCTGGTCAAATTCACTCTCCTCACCAACAAAACCATTGCCCAGGGCGCTCAGCAAAGCCTCCGACACTCACTGCAAACTGGACACCTGCCCCAGCTACCTTATAAAATCCGTCCCTGATCGATTCACAGCAGATCTCACATCCCACCTAACTTCAAGCTCCAACAAGGTCTATTCCCCAGGAAAATGGCAACATGCTACTCACCCCCTTACCAAAAAGATACCAAGAAAAACACAAATGAACTTACCAACTACCGCCAGTAGCATCTATCCCACTAGCAGTCAAGCTGATGGAAAGTATGGTAACAAAGCAACTCACCGATTACATACACAAATTCTCAATACTACATGAATCACAATCAGATTTTCACATCCCGCCGCCACAGCACTGAAACAGTGCTAACCACCCTCCTGGCCAAATTCAAGCAGAAAATAGCAACTGACAAAAGTATATTCTCCTCCAATTCGACATGTCCAGTGCTTTCGACATGGTAACCATAACATACTACTAAGACTCCTAGACTACTTCGGGATTAGTGGAAATGTACCCAGCTGGATCAAGGGCTTCCTAACCACCAGAACATACCAAGTGAAATCGAATTCAAATATATCATCACCGTGGAAAGCAGACTGCGGAGTACTCAAGGGTTACCATTATCACCGATCCTTTTCAAACCTGATGATGACCCCATTAGCCAAGTCTTTATCCACCCAGGGCCTCAATCCATTCATCTACGCAGACGATGTTACAATATACATCCCATTCAAACATGATTTGACAGAAATTACCAACGAAATCAACCTCGGCTTGTACACCATGAGCTCATGGGCAAATGCATTCCAACTAAAACTCAATACAGAAAAAAACACACTCCCTCATCCCTTCATCCCAATACAATATGAACATACCCACAAACTTAGTCACCCCAGATCACACTCTCCCTATTTCAGACAGCCTGAAAATCCTCGGCATCATAATCGATCGGAACCTTACACTCGAAAGCCAAGTTAACTCCATAATCAAGAAAATGTTCCATTCGATGTGGAAACTCAAACGCGTGAACCATTCTTCCCGAGGGCAACATTCCCGCAACCTAATACAATCAATGGTACTAAGCCATGCAGACTACTGCAATGGAATTTATGCAGGATGCAAAGAGCAACTCATAAAGAAACTACAAACTGCCCAACACACAGCAGCCAGGCTAATATTTGGAAAAAACGCGATTCGAAAAGCGCCAAAACCCCTCTGACAAAAACTGCATTGGCTCCCAATCAAAGAACTTATAACTTTCAAAATCTGCACCCTGGTCCACAAAATTATCTATGGTGAAGCCCCGGGATATATGACCGACCTTATAGACCTGCCAACCAGAAATACAAACGGACCATCGCGAACATACTTAAACTTTCACTAGCCTAGCTGCAAAGGACTCAAGTACAAATCAATTTATGGATCCAGCTTCTCCTATGTAAGCACGCAACTGTGGAATGCACTACCGAAAACCATAAAAACAACGTACAACCACCTCAACTTCCGGAAATCACTAAAGACCAACCTGTTCAAAAAGGCATACCCTACTGATCCAACTTAAATGCCGAACCCAAGCAACACAATGAAACCAAAGCCCGTATTGAACACTAACCAGCTTATTTCGAAAGAGAAGGGTGGCCATCTTCTGACACAAATCAGGAGATGGCCGCCCATCTCTCAAGGCCGGCGAAATTGGCATAATCGAAAGCCAATTTTGCCGGCCTCAACTGCAGTCCATCGCAGGGGCAGCTAAAGTGTTAGGGGGCGTGATGGAGGTGTAGTGAAGGCGGGACGAGGGCATGCTTAACACATGCCGCCCCTCGGCCGATAATGGAAAAAAAAAAGGCCGGCCCTGACGAGCATTTGGCCGACTTTACTTGGTCCATTTATTTATTTATTTATAGTATATACTTTACAGTTCACAAGTAAATCCACTTGAAAAGAAAATCAGCTATTACAATATACAATAAAACATCCCTGAGCTATTCATATTTAGGAAATACTATTCCATAGCTTCATTAAAGTCCACAATAAGGAGTCCAATTTTTCAATTACTGGAGATATAAGGAAATTAAACATCTTAAAAAATAAAGAGCTGAAACCGTGACTTTAACACTTGATTTTCAATTGTTTCCTCATCTTTTTTTCCTGGAATGTAAAAGCCTGGGAAATAGGAGGAAGATGTTCATTGCTAATATCTAAGACTTCTTTTGTGGGGAGTGGGCTTGGGAGGGGGCTCAGCACACAAGGTAAGGGAGCTATGCACCTGGGAGCAATTTGTAAGTCCACTGCAGTGCCCCCTAGGGTGCCTGGTTGGTGTCCTGGCATGTGAGGGGGACCAGTGCACTATGAATGCTGGCTCCTCCCATGACCAAGGGCTTGGATTTGGTCGTTTCTGAGATGGGGTGTCCTCGTTTTCCATTATCGGCGAAAACCAAGGTCAACCATCTCTAAGATCGACGATCTCAGCATTTAGGTAGACGAAAGATGGATTGTTTCGATAATACAGGTTGTCCCGCCCCTTTGCAGCACCGTCCTTAGAGATGGTCGCCCTTAGACATGGTCTTCCCCGTTCAATTATCCCCCTCCATGACAACTAGTTAATAATGCTTGCTTTTCTCTCTCTCTCTTTTTATTCTCCCCCTTAATACTAAACTAGGACCTGCAGTGCCTGCTAGATTCTATCTGTTAATGCTGTGGTACAAAGTTTTAAAACTAAGTGGAAAAGACTATGGAGATTAGTTGATAAAATTTGCTTTTTATATTTTTATTTTGCCTATGTCACAACTGTCAGGAAGTCCAGAGTAGTGAGCCCTTGGACCACTGCCAGTGACCGGCAGCAGTAGGTGAACCACCCAAACAGGAAGCGAGGCTGATACAGACAGGCTGGTACAAGCAGGACTGGAGCTAGCAAGATTGGAACTGAAGCTGTTCCAATCTGGAATAGCCAGGACTGGAACAGGATTCAGGATTCTCGATCAGGCTTGGCTGGAACCGGATGCTGGAATGGACTTGGCTTGGCTGGAACCAGATGCTGGAACGGACTTGGCTTGGCTGGAACCGGATTCAGATTCTCAAACAGGGTTCAGGATTCTCAAACAAGCTTGGCTGGAACAAGATTCAGGATTCTCAAACAAACAGGATTCAGGGTTCTCCACAAGTTTGGCTGGAACAGGATTCAGGATTCTCAAACAGGGCAGACACAAGCAGGGTCAGAACAAAGCTGAGGCTTGCAGGGCAGACACAAGCAGGATGGGAACTGAAGCTAAAGACAAACAGGGCGCACACAGGCAGGATGGGAACTGAAGCTGTAGACAAACAGGGCAGACACAAGCAGGAGGAAACGAAGCTAAGACAAACAGGGTGGACACAAGCAGGACGGCACTGAAGCTAAAGACAAACAGGGCAGACACAAGCAGAAAGGGAACTGAAGCTAAAGACAAACAGGGTGGACACAAGCAGGAAGGTCACTGAAGCTAAAGACAAACAGGGCAGACACAAGCAGGAAGGGAACAGAAGCTAAAGACAAACAGGGCAGACACAAGCAGATTGGGCACTGAAGTTAAAGACAAACAGGGCAGACACAAGCAGGAAGGGAACTGAAGCTAAAGACAAACATGATAGACACAAGCAGGATGGGAACTGAAGCTGAAGACAACAAGACAAGAACTAGCATGGCTGGGACTGCAACAAGCACACACAGACGAAAACTCATCTGAAGACCTCTGTTGCAAAGGCAAGTCTGAAAGTTCCCAGGTGCTTAATAAAGGCAATAACAGATGAGGTCACATGTGAGGCTTGGCAGCAGAAACAACAGGGCAAGTCTGGAGTGCTGGAACATCAGGACTGGAATGAACTCTGGAACATGTCTGGGAAATAAGAAGAAGATAGTCCACAGCAGACATAGGGCCTGGCCACCAGGAGGTGAGGTGAGTGCAGGCATGGGATACAGTCACAACCATTACAGCCTCGCTAACCTACAGTTCCTCCTTTAAAAGATTGGGGTTTAAGTTCCCAAAGCACAAAGCAAAATAGTGTTCACTACCAGAGAAATGTCCTCTTCTCTCGGAACTTCCATACCAATCAGGATTTTGTAGATTTCAATCACATCCCCCTTCAGCCGTCTGTTTTTCAAGCTGAAGAGCCCTAACCTCTTTAGCCTTTCCTCATATGGGAGGAGTTCCAGTCTATCTTTTTGGTTGCCCTTCTTTGCCACTGCCCAGTTAACTAGCATCTTGGTGGGCAACCGGTGATTTTCAGCATCATTAAACTGGTTAATGCTTTTGAGCTTAACCGAGATTGGATAGCAGAGCCGGTAGTGGGAGGCGGGGCTGGAGGTTGGGAGGCGGGGATAGTGCTGGGCAGACTTATACAGTCTGTGCCAGAGCCAGTGGTGGGAGGCGGGGATAGTGCGGGACAGACTTATACAGTCTGTGCCAGAGCCAGTGGTGGGAGGCGGGGATAGTGCTGGGCAGACTTATACGGTCTGTGCCAGAGCCAGTGGTGGGAGGCGGGGGCTGGTGGTTGGGAGGCGGGGATAGTGCTGGGCAGACTTATACGGTCTGTGCCAGAGCAGGTGCTTCGGAGGCGGGGCTGGTGGTTGGGAGGCGGGGATAGTGCTGGGCAGACTTACACGGTCTGTGCCCTGAAAAGGACAGGTACAAATCAAAGTAGGGTATACACAAAAAGTAGCACACATGAGTTGTCTTGTTGGGCAGACTGGATGGACCGTGCAGGTCTTTTTCTGCCGTCATCTACTATGTTACTATGAAAATGACTAGGTTTTATTATTATTATTTATTTTATTACATTTTTATCAGACAACTAGGTTGCAATTTCAAAGTATACAAGACTCTGAATGGAGGGTTATACAATAGGATCTCAAAAATATCATTCTAGGAACAGAGTATATAGTGAGAGAAACATAAACGGCGGGTTGATGTTCAATCAAATCAAGGTACCATAGGAGCTTACAGTAGATAGTAGAGTATGCTGAAGAGAATTAAACAATTAAAGATTGCAAATTAGATCTTTTCCTTACTGAACATTTAACTCAATAAATGGGTTTTCAAAGGTTATGAAACAACGTATAATTGTGTGTGTCTGAGCTGTTTAGGTAAGATATTCCAGGTTTTGGTAAGTAAATTTGGCAGTATGAATGGTTTTATAAATTAATTTCTTGCAATTAGGGAAGTGTAGGGTAAATTAGTCTCTAGAGGTTGTGGAAGCATTTCATAGTGGTAAGTTGATGAGATTTTTCATGTAGGATGGTGACATACCATATAGGATTTTGAAAACCAAATAAAAGGGATGCTTTAGCATAACCGTGGCGATCTGCTTACAAGACATGTAGCCGTGTTCGCAGTTTGTAGCTTTTAAAAAGAGAACATTTAGTTCCTGCATAGATGGCATTGGAGTAATCAAATTTTGTCAGAACTAGAGACTGGACTAAGGTGCGAAAGATTGGTCATCAGAGAAGGTATTACTCTTTTTAGTTTCAAGGGTGATTCTAGTATGAAAATACTTGGGATTGCAATTGACACTTGATATTACTTTAGAGATCTGTGTTTCGAAGGATATATACTGATCACTTGTGATCCCAAGTATTTTCATACTAGAAACTATGGGGTAAGTTGTGTCATCAATCGTTTTAGAGAGGCATTCGGAACTTAACCAGCCAGGCTTAGTGGGCAACAAAGGCCAAATAAAAAGCAGGCCTATCTTTGCCTGTTAAGCCATGGCCTGTTCTTACTGAATATCAACTTCACCAATCATACACTAGCCGGCGTTGAAAAAACCCAGATATTCAATGCCAATTGCTGGAAATTGCTCAGCATTGAATATCCAGGTTGACCACCAGCTAAATATCAGGGTGGATTATGTTTGCTTTTTTGCCACCGCTGAACACCAAACAGAAGATGTTAAGGTATGGAGTGGAGGAGTGGCCTAGTGGTTAGGGTGGAGGACTTTGGTCCTGGGGAACTGAGGAATTGAGTTTGATTTCCGGCACAGGCAGCTCCTTCTGACTCTGGGCAAGTCACTTAACCCTCCATTGCCTGCCGCATTGAGCCTGCCATGAGTGAGAAAAAGCGCGGGGTACAAATGTAACAAAAATAAAATAAAAAATATTGTCCACGATGACACCTAGATCTTTTTCTTAGGTGGTGACTTCTAATGTGGATCCCAACATCAAGTAACTATGATTCGGAATATTCTTCCCAATGTCCATCAGTTTGCGTTTATCCACTTCAATTTCATCTGCCATTTGGATGTCCAGTCTTCCCATCTGCTAATGCCCTCCTGAATTTTCACACAGTCCACAAGTGATTTAACAACTTTGAATAGTTTTGCGCTATCTGAAAATGTAATTACCCTCACTATATCGTTCCACTTCCAGACCTGTTTATTAATCCATCCCCACCCCCAACCATATCATAAGAACAGTCACATGAACCAAGGAAGAAAATTTATGGTGTCAATTTCTCAGTGATGTTTTATTGCATCCTTTTATTCATGTCAACCACAAAACTTTTGGAATCTGACTTTCTACTCTAATTATTATGTTTTCTGAATGATTCGCCCATGGTGCTGTTGATCGGTCCACAGACTGCGATGATGGACCTCTGCGAAGGCATCTTCTGTTACTCATCTAAAGGACAAAACCAGATAGAAACTATCCATTCATTCAACTCCTTTTAATACATTCCTCAGCCCAGAATGGGCTCAGGGCAGTGAACAATGCAATTATTCATTAATCATCTACTGATAAAAAAAACATTTATAAGGAGGTAATATTCAGTCCTTAGGGTCAACGGGCTAAACTAACACTGGATAACTGGACACCGAACAATATTTAGACCAATGCCTAATTACATCAGCAAGTAAAGTTAGCTGGTTAGTGGACTGAGTATCACCTCTAAGTGTTGGCTTTTCCCAACGTTTGCCCCCAGACCGAATGGCTGGTTAGCAGTGACATTCACTGAAACGTTCCCTCTGCCTGGTTAAGTGCTGCTGAATTTCGGCAGCTGGTCAACTCAGTGTGGATTGGCCAGGCAGCAACCTCTCCTGCTTAGTTAAACCTTCAACTCCAAAGTAATCCAGACTAACCATCAATAACATTTATTAATTGGCAGCATAACCAGATTACGTAAGTCTAAAAAAAGCATCTGTGATAAGGCAAGTCATGACTAATGTCCTAAAATAAAGGGAATCCTGTACTAACTTAGGGGTCCTTTTACAAAGGGGGCTGAAAATGGCTTTCAGTAGGTGTAGGTGAATCCATTTTTAGCGCGCCTGTAAAAAGGCCTCTTTTTTATTGTCGAAAATGGACGCGTGGCAAAATCAAAATTGCTGCGCGTCCATTTTGTGTCTGAGACCTTACCGCCATCCATAGACCTAGCGGTAAAGAATCTGGGCAGTAATGACCTACGCGCATCAAATGCCACTTGGCGTGCGTCCGTTACATGCGCCAGAAAATAAAAATTACTTTTCAGACGCGTGTAGTGGAAACAAGCTACAAACATTTCTAAATCCTCACTACCCAAGCTGCAAAGGTCTTAAATACAAATCAATCTACGCATCCAGTTTCTCCTACATAAGCACACAATTATGGAATGCATTACCAAAAGCCTTGAAAACGACGTATAACTATCTAAACTTCCGGAAATCACTAAAGACTAACCTGTTCCAAAAGGTATACCCTCATAGGCGCCCGGTATAAGAGGCTTGGGGAGGCCTCCCCAGCCCAACCGCTGCCCCCATCCCATGAGCTGCAGACTTCCCCGCTCCCCAGTCGCCAATCATCTCCCGTCTCTGCCCTCAGCTGCCCGATAGCCCTCGTTCCCTTCCTGCCCTTGCCCTACCTTTAAATATTGTAATTTTTCTGGAGCGGGCAGCGCCAGCATTGCAAGCAGCAGCAGGCTCCAGCCTTCCCTCGCATGGCCCTGCCCTCTCTGACATATTTCCTGTTTCCGTGAGGGCAGAACCATGCGAGGGAAGGCTGGAGCCTGCTGCTGCTTGCAATGCTGGTGCTGCCTGCTCGAGAAAAATTACAATATTTAAAGGTAGGCAAGGGCAGGAAGGGAACGAGGGCTATGAGCTGAGGGCTGACGTGAGATGATTGACGACAGGGGGGAGCGGGGGAGCGGGGGATTGGGGGGGCTGGAAGAAGGCAGGAAAATGGCTGGCAGAAGGGAGATGGTTGACATGGGGCTGCTGGATGGAGGGGAGGGGAGGGAAGGGCAGGGGGGAGCGGAGGGTTGCTGGACATGGGAGGATAGCGGGGAGGGAAGGAAAGAGGAGGGTTGCTGGACATGGGTGGATGGAGGGGAGAGGAGGGTTGCTGGACATGGGTGGAGGGGAGGGGAGAGGAGGGTTGCTGAACATGGGTGGATGGAGGGGAGAGGAGGGTTGCTAGACATGGTGGATGGAGGGGCGTGCAGGGGAGAGGAGAGTTGCTGGACATGGGTGGATGGAGGGGAGAGGAGGGTTGCTGGACAGGGGTGGATGGAGGGGAGAGGAGGATTGCTGGACATGGGTAGATGGAGGGAAGGGGAGAGGAGGGTTGCTAGACATGGTGGATGGAGGGGAGTGCAGGGAAGAGGAGGGTTTCTGGACATGAGTGGATGGAGGGGAGGGGAGGAGGGTTGCTGGACATGGATGGAGGGGAGAGAAGAGTGAGGAAGGAGATGAGATGAGGGAAAAGGAAGAGAGAAAACTGCAAATGGATGAAGAAAATAGGCAGAAGCTGGATCCACTGAACAGTCAAGTCTGCGGAGGACCCAGCTTTTACTTACGGATGTAGGATAAGAAATGAGAAGAAAGGCGAAAGTAAAGAATAAATGGAAAGGAAGCCCTGGAAACGAGTTAAGAGGACAGATAGCAGCAGAATCAGATACTGGGCCAGCATGATCAGAAAAACAAAGTCACCAGACAACAAAGGTAGAAAAAAAGATCATTTAATTTTCATTATAGTGTTTGGAATATGTCCACTTTCAGAATTAGGTGCTCAACATTAAAAGTTCATATTTCTTTACTTATTTATGGCATTTTATCTCACATTAAACATGAATTAGGGTGTTCTGTGGCTCTACATGTATCATGATATTATGATCCCTTGTTTCACATTGTTGACGGTCTACATTTTCCGTATGGGTGGTATATTGGTGTATTAGGTTCTGCCCAGTGTAATATTTATGGTACAGTAAGGTTTCTGAGTGTGTTTTTGCACAAGTTGTGCATAGTGTTTTGCAGTTGAGCGATTGTGGTTAGTATATGCTTTGAGCAACCACTTATTCTTTGACATATGATACATATCTAATATCTAAATTTAATAAAAGGTATTAATTGTGACTTATTTTTATTTATTTTTCTGTGTGTTATCAGACAATTATGGATTTAAGCTCCACCCCCAACCCTGCCCCCTTTAGCCTCCCCAAACAGTTGGGCCACCGACCGCCTATGCATACCCTACCGACCCAGCTTAATGCCTGAAACTCAGCTACACAACAAAACTCAAGTACGTAATGGACATTACTCAACTCTTCCGTTGGTTGTACGACTCCCTAATGTGACAATGCTACGTGAACTCCATCCTATCACAACATCACCTTGTATTTGTTCACACGGAGACTTCAAAGCTTCCTCCGGGACTATGTAAGCCACATTGAGCCTGCAAATAGGTGGGAAAATGTGGGATACAAATGTAACAAATAATAAATAAATAAATAATAAATAAAATTGAAAATACCACAAGGCTATGTGGTAACAGGCAGTAACTCCAATTTGACATATGTTTGGTGCGTGTTGGTGCCTACGCAGCTTAGTAAAAGGGGCCCTATAAGTCTTACGGTAATTTATTGCATAAGATAGGGGCAGAAAAGTCCTAAATGGCCTTGAAATGGGCCTATAACTGTGGGCTGAAACATGCCTCATGTTCAGGGATTTTATCAGTTTGAAGATATACTTTTGAGGGATTCTGTACAGGGGACAAGGGGGCTATATCCATTCTGTTTTTAGTATAAATCTCTCCTCCTTTTCCCCTAACCCATACGGAAAATCTCCATCTCTTGCAGAACCCCTGCTCAGGACAAACTGTTAAAAAGATTTGCCGTATCCCAGAGCCTAATCTTGCAACCACAGACCAGGAGAAAAGCGGCTGCATTTCAGGCTGTGTCCTCCTCCCATTCCTCCTCTCCTCCTCCCTCCTCCTCATCTCCTCCTCCCCTCCACCTCCCCCTCCTCTTTTAGCATTTGAGCTGCATTTCAGGCTGTGTCCTCCTCCCCCTCCTCCTCCTCTCCTCCTCTCCCTCCTCTTTTTGCAATTAGAGCTGCATTTCAGGCTGTGTCCTCTTCCCCCCTCCACTTCCCCTCCTTCCCCTCCTCTTCTTCCCCTCCTCTCCTCCTCCTCCTCCCTCCTCCCCTTCCTCCTCCCCCCTCCTCCTCCTCCCCTCCCCCCCCCTTCTCCCCCTCCTCTCCTCCTCCTCCCCTCCTCCTCCCTTCCTCCCCCTCCCCCTCCTCCTCCTCCCCTCCTTCCTCTCCTCTCCTCTTCCCCTCCACCTCCCCCTCCTCTTTTAGCATTTGAGCTGCATTTCAGGCTGTGTCCTCCTCCCCCTCCTCCTCCTCCCCTCCTCCTCCTCTCCTCCTCCTCCCCCTCCCCCTCCTCCTCCCGTCCTCCTCCTCTTCCCCCCTCCCCCCTCCTTTCCTCCTCCTCCTTCTCCTTTTCGTCTTTCAGCATTTGAGGATGGCTGAAGTATTTGAACCACATGGCTCTAAGTTATGCTACACAGTTCAAATACTTCAGTCCACCTGGAGTGCTGGAGGAGGAGTCCGTTTGCCAGACATGCAGCCAGTTTACTCCTCTTCCTCAGATTAGGCTCTGGGGTAAAACAAAAATATTTGAAATTGTGTGTCCCATAGGCAGGGTCAGTTTTTGACATGTTGGGCCCAGGGCAGAAATTAAGGATGGGTCCCCCGATCCTGTCTCCTCCCTCCCAGATCTCCAAACCTGCTATTGCTACTACCACACGGTCCTGGGCATCTCTTTCCCTTCTTCTCACCATGGTCTGTCTGCCTTCTTCTCCTCACCCTCCTGGTCTTCTTTAAAATTTATTTCCCTTCTCAGATGGGCCCTGAAACTTTCCCTCTGCCGTCATCTACCCAGGCGGAAATAGAAGTTGCATCAGAGAGGGGCAGATCACGGTAGAGAAAAAGCATCTGGGCAGTTGCATGCAGCTTGTGAGGATAGATACACTGAGGCCTCTCTGAGAAGGAAAAGTGATTTTTTATTATTTTTTTATTTTTTATTATTATTTTTTAAATTTTTTATTTATGAATTTTAAATTACATTCATGTAGTAACATAAACATAGAGGAATTCAGAAATATCAAAACTAAACCTATCATGAGAAAAAACATATTAATTTTTGTCCACAATTAGATCCAAGCTCTAAGTAAATTAACTTCAAATAAATTTAAAGAAAGAATAAAGAAAAAAGAAACGGAAGGGTTACCTCAAAAGAAGCAGCCAATACATAGTATATCACAACAAAAAAGTCTTATTCTACTCCTTAGTCAAGATAAGTTCTAATAATTTACTAGGCTCAAAGGACATAAAATTCAAGGAATTTAACGAGACAACACATCTACAGGGATACATGAGAAGAAAGGTTCCACCTATATTAAGCAATCTTGATTTGAATTGTAAAAATTCCTTCCTTCTCTTTTGTGTATCCTTCGATAGGTCCGGAAACATTTGAATTCTTGCTCCTAGAAATTATCTTTGATGTGACTGAAAAACAGTTTACGTATATTGTTACGATCCAGTTCAAGCGCAAACGTCACTATCATAGTGGTCCTTTCTGTTATAACCTCCAGTGACGTCTCAAGGAATTCAGTTAAATTTAAATTTGGTAAAACAGAATTTTCTACATTTCGTGTACCAGAAATATACTGAATCCTAGTAATAGGCGGAGCATTCTCCGGAGGAATATGCAAAACATCCTTAAGATATCTTTTAAACATTTCTAACGGAGGTATCAATGGAGATTTGGGAAAATTTAAAAGTCTTAAGTTGTTTCTCCTTATCTGATTTTCAAGGTATTCAATCTTCCGGGTTTGAATATTTTTAACCTTAGACACAGAGGAAGAAAAGTTTTTGAAAGTTTGTATATCATTTTCAAGTACCTCTATTTTACTACTACTAACAAACATTTCTAAAGCGCTACTAGGGTTACGCAGCGCTGTACAATTCAACATAGAAGGACAGTCCCTGCTCAAAGAGCTTACAATCTAAAGACAAGAGAACAATCTAAAGACAAGTGAACAATCTAGAGACGAGTGAACAGTTAATCTGATAGGGTGGATGGATTGGGGCATTTTATATTTCTCGAGCGGTTAGGCGCCGAAGGCAGCATTGAAGAGGTGAGTTTTAAGCAGAGATTTGAAGATGGGTAGGGAGGGGGCATGGCGTATGGGTAAAGGAAGATTGTTCCAGGCATAGGGTGAGGCAAGGCAGAATGAGCGGAGCCTGGAGTTGGCAGTGGTGGAGAAGGGTACTGAGAGAAGGGCTTTGTCCTGTGAGCGGAGGTTGCGGGCGGGAACATAGGGGGAGATGAGGTGGAGAGGTAGTGAGGAGCCGCAGACTGAGTGGATTTGAAGGTAAGGAGGAGGAGCTTGAATTGTATGCGATATCTGATCGGAAGCCAATGAAGTGATTTAAGGAGAGGGGTGATATGAGTATATCGGTTTTGGCGGAATATAAGACTTGCAGCAGCGTTCTGAACTGATTGAAGGGGGGATAGATGGCCGAGTGGGAGGCCGGTGAGGAGTAAGTTGCAGTAATCAAGGCGAGAGGTAATGAGAGCATGGACGAGAGTTCTGGTGGTATGCTCGGAGAGGAAAGGGCGAATTTTGCTGATGTTGAAGAGGAAGAAGCGACAGGTCTTGGCAGTCTGTTGGATATGCGCAGAGAAGGAGAGGGAGGAGTCGAAGATGACTCCGAGGTTGCGGGCAGATGGGACGGGGAGGATGAGGGTGTTATTTTAGTTGCGTGAGTCTCGAGCTGGGCAGAGAAAGTTTCCTGAGTTTGCTTGATTTCAGCCACATCTGCTGAAGAGTAGCATTCAGACCCTGTATTGCGTCCCATAAAATATCAAGGGTTACTACAGCTGGTCTTTGTCCACCGAGAACTCCAGAGAGATTCTCCTGTGCCTGAGAGGAAAGGGAATGTACATCCTGTCCTTGCGCTGTTCCCATAGGTGAAGAAGTTGCTACGGGGCCTCCTCCTGCAGCAGCTGGGAGTCCTCCACTATCGGGTGCACAAAACTGCTGCTCCACCGAAGCTATCTCTTCTCTGGGTCTCGGGGGGGGGGCTGTAATCGGGAGAGGACTTAATTTAACTCCCTCAATGCTATGTTCCCATTGTTTTTCCAGGTTTACCGTAGCATTCGTTGAGGCCCCGGCGCTCGGGTCACCATCTCGTCTAGAGTTGCCTGTCTCATGGTGGAGGACTCGGAATGGCTCGTGGAGGTGAGCACATTGATTTTTGCTTTCCTTTTTCCCCATAACCAGCTTAGGGAAAGCACCACGTTTAAGGAACCAAATTAGCGATCAGGAGACACTAGAGAGCACGTCCGTTCAAATGCCATCTTGGATCCCCCAGGAAAAGTGATTTTTAAAGAAAGGAGGAGGAGACAGACTGTGGTGGGGAGAAGGGGAAGAGATGCCTGGACTGTGGGGACCCCTGGAACAGTGAGGCCCAGGGCAGCTGCCCTCTTTGCCCTTCCCCTTAACACCAGCCCTGCCCACAGGAGAGGGGGCTATGTCATGTGGGTTAGGAGAAGACAGGATAAGTTCTAGGAGAGGAGGGGAAAATTAGACAAGTATGCACCTGGGGGATTGCTGTGGGTAGGTAGAGAGTAAGGAACAGGAATGGGTGTGCTTTTGGGGGGTTGGGCTCTGTCTGGATAGGGACAAGAATGGGATGGATGTGTGCCTTCTGGCTGTTGGACTGTATGGGTATATGGGGGATAGGAGGTGTATGCTTTGGGGAGGGGGGAGGGCGGGGGAACATTCCGAGCTCAAAGTATATGCAGAAAGAACTGGGGGAGCACCACAGCAGGATTTAGCAGAAGGTATGGGGGGTGATTCCACCCTCCCTCAGATTTTCGGGTGGTATTGCACAATCTGGTTTTGACAAGGTCGGACTACTGCAATAACTTGTTTATGGGATTGCCCTCCTGTTTGTGGAGATAATACAATGTGCTGCTGTAAGATTAATCATATTAGCTTAGGCAGTTAGCTTAGCATGGTTTTAAAAAGGCCTGGACTGCTTCCTAAAGGAAAAGTCCATAGACCATTCTTAAATTGATGATGTTAGTTAAAAAAAATTGAATGGGAAGGTTCTGGATTTTTTGCTATGTATGTGCCAGGGAGGGTGGGTGGGAAAGGAGGGGGGATTTGAGAGGGGGTGAGCTAGAGGGTTGATGAAGATAACAGAGATAGTTCTATTAGGGTTTGCGATGTAACGGTGTGAGAAATAGCTACGGTTGAGCAAATGGAGAACTTCGGGATATGTGTGCTGAGATGGGTCTGAGAAAGAGTGGGTTAGAAAGAGACACCTGAGGCAGGGAATTTTACATTAAAAAATGCTGAATTTTTACTGAATTTTCAAAACTGTGTTCAAAATTCCCTAGCTATATTAATTTTTGCAGTTTCCCCAGGAGTAGAGACAGAAACATGTTAACTGCACTAAGATGTTTTTCTTGCATTCATTTTCCTTGCTGATTCTTACATTCTTGGATTTGCTGAGGATGAAGGTTCTTATTCTTGCAACACACATTCAGTTATTTAAAATTTTCATTTGTTTTCTCTTTCAGGGTTTGAACAAGTTGGTTTTTAGTGATTTTTGCATATTTACATTGTGTTTCTGTGCTTTATTTTGCTCTAAAGCAAGGAGCTTCCTGCAGGGGTCATGGAAATTTGTTCTTATAGATTGAATTTTGCACGTGACCCATTCCCACCAGTCTCCTTGAGAACTTCCAAGGTTTTTACCCAATTCTAAGGTCTAATCTTCGATTCTATTAGGTTTTCTTTAGAGAACTCACCCTACTACCCCTCACTGTAAGGCTGAAATCTCCATCTTGGGCATAACAAACAAACCGTTCCACTGCTTTCCTTCCCTCTGTTTACTCTACTACTACTACTTAACATTTCTAAAGCGCTACTAGGGTTACGCAGCGCTGTACAATTTCACAAAGAAGGATAGTCCCTGCTCAAAGGAGCTTACAATCTAAAGGACAAAAAATGTGCAATCAATCAATTTGGGGCAGTCTAGATTTCTTGAATAGGGGTATAATGGTTAGGTGCGAAAAGCGACATTGAAGAGGTGGGCTTTGAGTAAGGATTTGAAGATGGGCAGGGAGGGGGCTTGGCGTATGGGCTCAGGAAGTTTATTCCAAGCATAGGGTGAGGTGAGGCAGAATGAGCGGAGCCTGGACTTGGCAGTGGTGGAGAAGGGTACTGAGAGGAGGGATTTGTCCTGTGAGCGGAGGTTTCGGGCAGCCATCTAAGCACTCAGGGGTCCTCTTACGAAACCGCGTAAGCGTCTATGCGTGCCCAACGTTACTGCCCAACTACGCGCATCTGAAAAATAATTTGTTATTTTCGGGCATGCATAACGGACACGCGCCAAGTGGCATTTGGCCTGCCTGGGGGGAAGGCCGACAGTCGCTCAAAAGAGCATGGTTCGGGACAAGGTATCTTTCAAAGATATCACCATAACAGGGAAGATAGAGTATCCTGATAGTGAGGTTGCAAAAGAGATTGTAGTAGATCGGGTATCTTTAAATAACAATAAAAATCAGACAAAAGATTGCCAATTAATACTGTCAAGTACTAAGCATGATGTACTTAGGAACAACAAACATAGTTTGAAATGTCTATATGCGAATGCCAGGAGCCTAAGAAATAAGATGGGGGAGTTGGAATATATTGCACTAAATGAAAAATTAGATATAATAGGCATCTCTGAGACCTGGTGGAAGGAGGATAACCAGTGGGACACTGTCATACCGGGGTACAAATTATATCGTAGTGATAGGGTGAATCGGATTGGTGGAGGGGTAGCATTGTATATTAACGAGAGCCTTGAATCAAATAGATTGAAAATTCTGCAGGAAACAAAACACTCCTTGGAATCACTGTGGATTGAAATTCCATGTGCAAAGGGGAAAAGGATAGTGATAGGAGTGTACTACCGTCCACCTGGCCAGGACGAACAGACGGATGCGGAAATGTTAAAGGAAATCAGGGACGCAAACAAACTGGGCAACACAATAATAATGGGGGATTTCAATTACCCGCATATAGACTGGGTTAATGTAACATCTGTACACGCAAGGGACATAAGATTTCTTGATGAAATCAAGGACAGCTTCATGGAACAGCTAGTTCAGGAGCCGACAAGAGAAGGAAAAATACTAGACTTAGTCCTTAGTGGTGCTCATGATCTAGTGCAGGGGGTAACGATACGAGGGCCGCTTGATAACAGTGATCATAATATGATCGGTTTTGATATTGGCATTGAAGGAAGTGAAACTAGGAAATCAAGTACGCTAGCGTTTAACTATAGAAAAGGTGATTACGACAAAATGAGAAAAATGGTGAAAAAAAGACTGAAAGGAGCAGCTCGCAGAGTAAAAAACTTGCATCAGGCGTGGATGCTGTTTAAAAACACCATCCTGGAGGTTAAGGACAAATATATTCCACGTATTAGAAAAAAGGGAAAAAAGACTAAACGTCAGCCGGCGTGGCTAAACAGTAAGATAAAGGAAATCATTAGAGCCAAAAAACAATCCTTCAGAAAGTGGAGAAGAGAACCAACTGAAAGTAACAGGATAGATCATAAGGAATGCCAAGCCAAATGCAAAGCGGAGATAAGGAGGGCAAAAAAGGACTTTGAGAAGAAATTAGCGTTGGAAGCAAAAATACATAGTAAAAATTTTTTTAGATACATTAAAAGCAGGAAACCGGCCAAAGAGTCGGTTGGGCCGCTGGACGAAAATGGTGTTAAAGGGGCGATCAAGGAGGACAAAGCCGTAGCGGAGAAATTAAATGAATTCTTTGCTTCGGTCTTCACCGAGGAGGATTTGGGGGGGACACCGGTGCCGGAAAGAATATTTGAAGCGGGGGAGTCGGAGAAACTAAACAAATTCTCTGTAACCTTGGAGGATGTAATGGGTCAGTTCAGCAAGCTGAAGAGTAGTAAATCACCGGGACCTGATGGTATTCATCCCAGAGTATTAATAGAACTAAAAAATGAACTTGCGGAGCTACTGTTAGAAATATGCAATCTGTCCCTAAAATCGAGTGTAGTACCGGAAGACTGGAGGGTAGCCAATGTTACTCCGATTTTTAAGAAGGGTTCCAGAGGAGATCCGGGAAATTATAGACCGGTGAGTCTGACGTCGGTGCCGGGCAAGATGGTGGAGGCTATTATTAAGAATAAAATTGCAGAGCATATACAAAAACATGGACTGATGAGACAAAGTCAGCACGGATTTAGTGAAGGGAAGTCTTGCCTCACCAATCTAATGCATTTTTTTGAGGGGGTAAGCAAACATGTGGACAATGGGGAGCCGGTTGACATTGTATATCTGGATTTTCAGAAGGCGTTTGACAAAGTGCCGCACGAAAGACTCCTGAAGAAATTGCAGAGTCATGGAATCGGAGGTAGGGTATTATTATGGATTAAGAACTGGTTGAAAGATAGGAAGCAGAGAGTAGGATTGCGTGGCCAGTATTCTCAGTGGAGGAGGGTAGTTAGTGGGGTCCCACAGGGGTCTGTGCTGGGTCCGTTGCTTTTTAATGTATTTATAAATGACCTAGAGATGGGAATAACTAGTGAGGTAATTAAATTCGCCGATGACACAAAATTATTCAGGGTCGTCAAGTCGCAGGAGGAATGTGAACGATTACAGGAGGACCTTGCGAGACTGGGAGAATGGGCGTGCAAGTGGCAGATGAAGTTCAATGTTGACAAGTGCAAAGTGATGCATGTGGGTAAGAGGAACCCGAATTATAGCTACGTCTTGCAAGGTTCCGCGTTAGGAGTTACGGATCAAGAAAGGGATCTGGGTGTCGTCGTCGATGATACGCTGAAACCTTCTGCTCAGTGTGCTGCTGCGGCTAGGAAAGCGAATAGAATGTTGGGTGTTATTAGGAAGGGTATGGAGTCCAGGTGTGCGGATGTTATAATGCCGTTGTATCGCTCCATGGTGCGACCGCACCTGGAGTATTGTGTTCAGTACTGGTCTCCGTATCTCAAAAAAGATATAGTAGAATTGGAAAAGGTACAGCGAAGGGCGACGAAAATGATAGTGGGGATGGGACGACTTTCCTATGAAGAGAGGCTGAGAAGGCTAGGGCTTTTCAGCTTGGAGAAGAGACGGCTGAGGGGAGATATGATAGAAGTGTATAAAATAATGAGTGGAATGGATCGGGTGGATGTGAAGCGACTGTTCACGCTATCCAAAAATACTAGGACTAGAGGGCATGAGTTGAAGCTACAGTGTGGTAAATTTAAAATGAATCGGAGAAAATTTTTCTTCACCCAACGTGTAATTAGACTCTGGAATTCGTTGCCGGAGAACGTGGTACGGGCGGTTAGCTTGACGGAGTTTAAAAAGGGGTTAGATAGATTCCTAAAGGACAAGTCCATAGACCGCTATTAAATGGACTTGGAAAAATTCCGCATTTTTAGGTATAACTTGTCTGGAATGTTTTTACGTTTGGGGAGCGTGCCAGGTGCCCTTGACCTGGATTGGCCACTGTCGGTGACAGGATGCTGGGCTAGATGGACCTTTGGTCTTTCCCAGTATGGCACTACTTATGTACTTATGTACCGCTAGGTCAATGGCTGGCAGTTAAGGTCTCAGACCCAGGGGGAGTGGCAAGATGGCGTCCTAACCTGTTGCGGTAGCGGTTCGGTGATATGCTGAATATTCTTGAATCCGTTACCTCTTAGAATGCCTCATTCCAAAAGGAAAGGAGCGACGAAGGCTCAACCACCGATGACCCTGGTATCATCTCCTATTCAGCAGACACTTGGCCGCTACATGCGGAGCTCTTCATTAGACACTGGTTTGGCGAGCCCCGTACTGACTGTCAACGGAGCAGCGTCATCATTCTTGGGACCGGATACTACCCTATCGCCGCCGGAGCTGAATCCTCCTCCGTGCCCTGCAAGGTCCAGAGTTGAGTTGCTGGGACAGACGGGAACCGAAGAGGTTCATACCGCAGACCTACTCGGCGGCTCTCTCCCTGAACATGCAGAGAAAACTAACAAGGAGTATGAATCTCCCCAGGAGGTGACGATGGTGGCTATTTGGAAATCTGTCCAGGACTTAACCGTTGAAGTGGCTAAATCTACTAAGGCACAAGAAGAAGTTAATAAAGTAAAATCTACAGTAGACGTCTTAGTGAAAGACAAATTATTTATACATTGCAAAATAGAACAAATAAAGAATAACAATCGGCACTTAACACTTAGATTGTTAAATTTTCCTAAATCATCAGTAATGACATCTCACGATTTCTTCAAAAAGTATTTACAAGAGATATTAAAATTTTCCTCAACTGATATTCCTCCATGCAATAAAATATATTATCTCCCTTCTATTACTGCAAAACAAGGAGAAAACGCCGATGCGACTAATCTTGCGACTTCATCACAAATACAAAAAACTGAACTTGGGCTTCAAAATTTAACCGCTCTACTTGAAGATTCAATGACAGAAATACTAACTAGAGGAACATTGATTGCGTCTTTCGTCTTTGAGCAAGATTTGAATATGGTTATGAAGTTGTATTTTAAATATTCCACATCTCTATTTTGCGGACAAAGAATTTGGATATACCCGGACGTGACTAAAACCAACACAAGAAAGAAGAAAACAGTTTTTGGCGCTTAGAGAGGAAACAAGACTTTGGTTTACCCCTGTAAATGTTTGATCCGTTATTTGGGGATCAAATATGGGTTTTTTTTTAACCAAATCAGTTACGGGTTTTCCTGGACATGAAAAGTCTATCTAACCGCCCGTTGGTAACATCATAAACAGCTATAAATTAATAGGAACGAGATAAGATTCAGGTTAATTTGGACATTATTCTTTCTTTTTTACTTTTTTTATTAATTCTCCTCACTTGTGTTTAAACCACTCCCTACGTCTATTTTTAGTGGTCTAAGGAAGAGTTAATTATACTACTAGTTGTAAATTTATTTTCCTCTTATGTTTAATTTCTCTGTATTTCCGGACAAACTGTATTAGTTTGTAAATTCAAATGCAATAAAAAAAGTAATTAAAAAAAAGGTCTCAGACCCAAAATGGACGCGCGGCAATTTTCATTTTGCTGCACGTCCATTTTTGACAAAAACGTTAAAAGGCCTTTTTTTATAGGCATGCTACACTACCGTAAGCCATTTTTAGCGCGCCTTTTGTAAAAGGACCCCTCAGTTCTGAACTATACAACTGAAAGACCTGGAGAAAATCTTTTCATCCTTGTGTTGAACCAGATTTAATGCATCACTCTGGGCTTCTGGTATCTACAGTAAGCCGTTTGTTTGCTTATATGTAATAAATAGTTGGAAATTAAGAAAGCACAGGGCTTGGGATTACTGCTCCTCTATCTGGTTATACTGGACAAGGAAAGAGTGCATTACGACACCCCATGTGAGACAATCGAGAGAGAGAGCGCAGAACTGTCAAAGAACAAGAGATTGCCCCGTGTACTCACTTAGGGCCCTGTTTTCTAATTAGCATGCGCTCTAACTGTGTAGACGTCTATTGGGATATGGTAGGCACATACACGGTTAACGTGTGTACATGATTAATGCACATTAAAGATGCTAACACACTTATAACACGGCTTAGTAAACAGGGCCCTAAGACTGTAAGCTCATTGGGGAAGGAACTTATTGTACCTACATTCTATAAATACTGTCGATCACATTAAGCTTCATTAGGAAAGTTGAGTTAATAATCTAAGAATGAATTTATTAATGGTCACTATGTTGACCTCTGGATGTATAACTGGCTGTAGGAAATTATAAGTATTTTCAGATGCATTACCCATAACTATCATCTTTGAAAATACATGTGTAACTTGAACAGATGCATTTATGTCCAGATGTTAGATCTGATGTCTACTCTTTGGTACTTGGATATTTAAGTGAAATATTGAGTGACTAAATTTTATCACCAAACTCATAGCTATTTTCCCTCCTCTTGCCTTATGCCAAACCACATCCCTTTTCCTGACGGATACATTTGGCCATGCTGCATATCCCATGTCAAATTCATATGTGCCGTAGGCTGTGGTCACTTCTCCTGCTCATGAATAAATACTTTTGAATATCAGTCTGAAGAATTCCTAGAGAAGAATGAGAAGCAGAACATCTGCTGTGGATTTCCCATGTTATATCTCTACCTGACACCCTCAGCTCAGACTGAGAGTTGGGGGTCTGGACACTGTAAGAGAACAGAGGATGATCCAGCTACTTACATGAATCTTGAGGATGTTGGAGAGGGAACACCTTCACCTCACAAAGCGACAAATACTGTTTGCGATTTGATAAGACCACGCTGACATAACGACCTTCCATCCCTTTACAATAGAGTGTTGTGATGGAGCCCGCTTTGATATCAGTGATGTTGCCACATCTGGATATTTGGGAAGAAATCAAGATGGCAGGTTTAGTAACAGATTGACTCTGGCATAAGATTTAGCCAGCCTTATCCTGCTAAGAGAAGAGACGAGACAGGACTCAGAGGCTGAGTTAGTGAGGGATATAACCATCCTTATCATGCTAAGATGACAAGATACCTTGGAAGGCAAGACAGCAACACCCTGAGGCCCTGTTACAGGGTTTGTCCTGGCCTCATGTTTGCTTTCTTCCCCCCCCCCCCCCCCCCACTCTAAAAATAAAAGCTACAGTTGCTGTATTGGTCCCCTTATACATAGACTATAAGAGTTCATTACAACAATTTTAGAGAAAATAAGATCCACTTCAAGCTGATTGACCTCCAAAAACTGGTACTTTAGGGGCGCCTTTCCTGATTCAATATCCTAAAATCTTGGCACCCAGCACCCCCCCCCCCCATTTTTTATCATCCTGATACCTTCATCCCCCACCAAAATTTCAGGACCCTAAACCTCCTCCCCTACAAGATGATCCATGACTCCCCGTTCTATCCCCAAAATTTCCCTTCTGTCTAACAAACCCCCCCATCCCATGACCCCCCAAACAAATATTCCTGATGTGTAGTGACCCCCTCACCCACATGACTCCCTTGTTCCCCCAGATCCCATCCCCTTGCATAACTTCAAGAGGAAGGAATGATGTCCACTCGCTCCTGCCTCTGTGTCTCTATCTTGAAAAATAATGCCACCTGACACTGCATAGTGCATCTTGAGATGTATCCCTTATTTGGGAGAATGATCCCATGTGGTATGCCCCAGGATGCATCACTTGGGATCAGGTGCTGCCATTTTCCAGGATGGCTGTGTGGAGGCAGGAGCAAGTGGGCACCACTGATGGGAGGCCAGTGGGGGGCAACAAGGAGGGGCTGGATATGCAGAGGACACCAAATATATTTGTTTGGGAATGAGGGGTGTGGAGGGGGTGCAAGTAGACACCAGGGATATTTTTTAGAGAGATCAGGGGGTAAAAAATTAATCTCAGGGATGTGAGAGATGAAGGGGGTAGGGGGGAGTTGTGAAGAGAAGATTTATGCAGAATCGGTTACGAGCTTTGGTTTTGTTGTGTTGCAAGGTTTAGGCATTTAAGTTGGGTCGATAAAGTAAGCCTTTTTGAACAGGTTGGTTATTAGTGATTTCCGGAAGTTTAGGTGGTCGTGCATTGTTTTTACAGCTTTTGGTAGTGCATTCCACAATTGTGTGCTTATATAGGAGAAGCTGGATGCATATGTTGATTTGTATTTACTACTACTACTGTATAATTATACTACAGCAAGAAGCCCTCACTGGATGCCCACCGGAAGGGTGGAAGGCCAGATTTAGGACTCAGGCTGTAAAAATACCAGCTAGGTTTAAAAATCTATGACTGGCTGAGCAAGGACTTGCTTTTCCTGCAAGTTAAGAATCTGCAAAAAGCAGGTCTGAACAATGAGTCTTAACACAACCAGGTATAACTTTCTAATTGAATATGGCACCTATAATGAACGAATAATGGGTAAGAGGGATAAAATGTTGTTCTTAAAATGGGGCTTATTTTCCATATTATGGCACACATATCATAAGATGATAGAAAAAGAGGAAGTGAAACTGATATGCTAAAAACAAGATGTTCTGGCAGAAGAAAAAAAAAAAAACCACATGTTGACAAAAGAGGAAGTTGCACAATATTTTGCAAGAGCTAGAACAGATAATTTTAGTATTAGGGAACAAGTTGTCTACAAAAACGGAAGCACAGATGGACACCACAGAGGTTGTGCAATATTAAGCAAAAAGTGTCCTGCCATAGACTCCTATTCAGACAAACTACTATAAAAGGGGTGAGATTTAGACAGAGAGTTGGAACATATCCCCAACGCATTTGAAGGAGGGCAGGGCTCTGTCCAATTGAACCCAGAATCTGTCTGATGAATGTACCTGATTAAAGTCTGATGTGCAAATAAACTCTTCATTCCAAATGATGATTTGTGGGCTTAACTTAATGATGAAAGGCTGTAAGTACAAATGCTTTTGCTGCTTCAGGCTATCTTTCACTGCATTGTATAACTTGTAATCTAAATCCAGTTTGTCATAAGGCTGGTATCTTTTTCCTTACACCTAACAATTCTCTTAGTGGCAATTTCTCTTAGAACTTCACAACCCTCTGATTACCCCAGTACTAGTGCTATTTAGAGATGGAGTCAGATTAAGGTCACTTTAGCCTTCTTGAGGGGTTCTAGACCCCCCTAAATTATTTACATATGGTGACCCTCGAACGCTGTATTTTTACACGCTAATTTTTGCACACAGAGGGGATAAATCTATGTGTTCAAAAATTTATTTCCTGTCTTTCCATTTTCTTCTCTGTTCTTTTTCTGCCCCTCTCTTCTGTCCATCCTTTTGATTTGTGAGGTATGTGCAGGTGAACGTTTGGTGTATGATTGGCGCATAATTACGCGGCCAGGAGACTGCGATCGTGTTTATGCTGTGAGTATTTTTCACGCTCAATTCTTTGGATCAGTCTTTATGCTGGCATTTCTTGCCTAATGATCCTTTGATTTTGGACGTTTTTCTGCTTCTTCCTATTCCTATTCCCCTCCTCTCCATCCTTCTCCCTTTCCTACCTCTGTCCGAGCCCTCATTCACTGCTCATTGCAGTTCTCGGACAGTACACTCCATCTGCCCTCCCGTATGTCCTGCGCTCTCAATTAGGATATCTCTCTGTCCTGCTTGCCCTCCCCAATTGCCCTGTTTTTATTGCCCTCCTCCTTTTCGTCTCACTTGCCTATTCTGGCTATCTTTGTACTTACTCTGATCTCTGTTCTTTCTCACTGCAGTTCTCTGAAATCATTCCGGTCTGTGTCTTTTCTGCACTTAACTACTGACAGCCCCCTTTTCCTGCCTATACACTGCTGTGATTTCCCTCTAAAAAGACCTGCGCTCTTTTTCTCAGCGCTGCACTTAAACCTCCGATTCTGCTTCTACCTTGTAAGAAATTGTCCCGCACTGTCTCTGTGAATGAAACCTTGGAATTCTTTAGTATCTTGTCAGCTGTTATGCACATTTCCTAGTTCTTTTAACAACTGCGTAGTTATTTTTATTTCCTCTTTTCAACTTCTGTTCCGCTCTGCGGACACCTCGCAGAACACGGACATGTCCACTTCCCCTTGCCCCTTCTTATGTGTTCCTTAACTCCGTTTGTTTTATGTTTTTATTTAATTCTCCTTATTCTGCCCGTTCCTCAGAGAGACTATTTCTCTATTTCTCATCTCTGTATTTTGGAAACACCTGCTTCCTCTCAACGAGAACTTGTCAGATTTTTTTTTTTACTGAATTTTCTCTGGCTTATAAAATTACAAATGCGCAGTACTCTTTCTTTCCCTGCGCCATACTATTAGGCCGTTGCCCCCCATTTCTCAGCTGCTCTGCTTGTGGGCGTTGTCCTTTTCTGACTTACTACTCTATTTCATTTTTTCTCAATATAAGTCCCTTTACGCTGAAATAAACAAGACTCATCACATTTGCCTGCTGTATTATCTTTTCTTCTTCCCTTCCCCCAGTTACGGGTTTCGTTTTCCCTCTATAGTTTTTTTATGCTGCAAAACACAGACTGGTAGATCTTATCGTAACCCACAATGTGGTTCTGCGTTTTTAACCTTGACTTTTCTGTGTGACCACACATGGCTCGCTTAGCTTCCTTTCTCTCTCTATTTCCTCTCTGTTACAAAAACCCTTACATTTCAGATTCTGTCTTTTTACAGCTTTGCTCTGAAACCCTTTTGTTACTATTGCGGTACATCCTTTTGTAATATGATTTGGTTTCCTGCCATTACAGTTAAACTACATCTGTATAATGGTTTTTCTAATTACTTTTACTTATAGGATTAATTAAGGGAACATTTACCTAATAATCCGTACTTGCATGCGTGGCCCCCCCTTAGGTTTTTGTTCTGTTATGGTCCAGTCAAAAGAGGGTGGTTTTCACTCCGGTATTTGGTTTTTGCCATTGTCTTTATGTGACATGATTAATATGCATATATTTCCTATACTTGTAGCATTTCCGGATGCAAGCTACATATGAAACCACAAAATTTGTTTTGCCGTTAAGAAGCTGGTGTTTTTAACCTTATGCCAGTTTAACCTATATCCCACTAACCTTTCTCCCTACTATAGTTTTCTGCATGTGCTATGCTGCTCATTTTTTTATTCCTGCTTTCCTAGCCATCCCTGTGTTATCTCCATCTCTCCTTATTCTTTGTCCTCCTCTCAAGGCAACTGTCCCTGTGTTTTAGGGCCGTCCATTGTTTTTTTTTTCCTGTTCTGCTTTCATGTCTATCTGTCTGTAGATCTTGCACTCAGTAAGACCCAGGATTTCCTCTCTAGTGTCTCACGCCACTGCTTTCTCACTGCTTTTGGGATTTATTTCTGCCCGAGTCACATTTTTCTATATCCTTAGCTTCTCCATTTATAAATGCGTGTAATGAATTCCTTCTTAGATTTTGATGGTCGCCAGACCTCTCTTAAGAGAAATGAAGCTGTCTCGAATGCCTTTCTTTCTCTCTACTTCCTCGCTTATATCTTTATGATTATGTCACAGTTTTCGTTCATCCCTTGACCTTTACTTTCTAACCCTTTGGATATAATGCTATAGTGTCTGCCCTTTTAATGCATTTTCCTTCTAAAAATGGGTTTTCAATTGTGCTAAGTTTGATTGTTCAGCTTCTATAACAGAGGAAGGCTCAAGAGAATGCCAAAACAAAATACTTCTTAGCACATAAATTCAGTTGTAATCGTCTAGGAAGCCTTAGTCCGGAAACTAAAAATTAACCCTTACTTTACAGAATCAAGTGATATACTGGTAGTAATGAAATTTAGATTGCCGTTATTTTAAAGACACAGTAGAAGACATTAAAAATTTTTTTTGCTTTGAAGGAGTTGCCGTATCAAGTGTAGAATTGACAGCTTTTATATGAACACAGAATGATTACGGCGGTCTATCTGAGCAAGTAAAATAGCAACGTAGTCATACTTCCTCACACATTAACTCCCTGCTTCCTTACATAATAGTTTCTAAGAACTTCTATATGTTTGATTTGATAAAATCCTATCCTGATTAATTATACCAGCATAAAGTTTTTATGTGCTGTTTAGTCCTATTTTCAGTAGCCGTAATGTCCGATGCTTGCAGTGAGCACTAAACTCAAATTAAGCACAGGAAGCACACTTCCCTTCTGGTTTTTATTTTCCTTTTCCTTTAACATCTGCATCAACATTAAATCCTTTTAACAATTTTCTGTAAACCCGTATATATCTTAACCACAATGTTTCCTCAGACTGTGCTGACTTCCTAGCCATGCTGAAACGGAATCTTATTCACAGATATGTGTTTTCTGCCTATGGATAGAACGGTAACTTTTCACCCCCCCTTCCCTCAAATGCTAAGCCTGTTCTGTTCGTCATCATTAAGCATTGTATTTGGACTGCTTGATTCAATATGTTATATACTGTAAACTTGAAGTTTATGATGACAGAATGACACGTTTTAATTTGCTTTTCTAACCTGCTTTGCAACACCCTTTCTGTCAAACAGGAACATGCAAGTTTCTATTAGTAACTAAAACTGTTTTTATAACACAGCCTTATTAAGGAACCATATTCAGAGCTGTAAAAGCATTTCAGTACAAGGGCCGTACAGCTGGAAACGGACAGAACAATAACTTATGTGCTTTTTCCAAATGATTGCTAGTCTTGATCTGACTCTAAATAATTCTATAGCTACCGGAAACTACAGGAAACCACAGATAATTTATCTGACTTTGAATATAAGTGCATAGTTTCCCCGTAGCCACTTTTAGCTACACTTCCGGGTTTACTTTTCTCTGCATTAATCCCGTCTCTGCCACTTTCGACACCTTTCTGTCATACTCACTATATATGTAACTATTACTACGCTCTAAGTCTTCTACCTTTGTATTTTGTCTTTGTTAAAAGTCCTAAAAGTCCTGCACCGATCCTGACAGTAAGCTGCCGTTGTTACTGCTTCTCAGAGTGAATTTGTCACTTTTTCTGTACCCCCTCACTCCTGTCACAGCTTTGGCTGTAAGACTGTTAAACTTATCTCACTTCCACCTATACTTTCTCCTTGCAAAAGGTCTCTTGTCCATTATACAGCATTCTCCTGTCCCCTGTCTCTGTGACTTGTTTTTCTAAGCTATCTGGACTTCAGAAGCATGCTCTTCTCCTTCATGTACTGTCAGTACTTTATACTATAATTTATGGCTGGCTATCATAGTATACGGCCATCTTCCGGTTTGCATTACTCACTTTTTTATTGCTTTTGCGTGTTTAATCCACTGGGTGTCAAATAAAATATAATTAATGTTATTTCATAGTCGCTATTCTATTGCCTTGTCCTTGTTAATTGCTCCTGTATAGTTGCTACTGTGAAATGTATTCCTTTTTATTTTTCAGTTGTAATTTTAAATTTGTACTTGTCCTAGTAGCTGTTATCACACCCTTTTAATTCACAATTTGTTTTGGGACAATGTTATACTTTCAATTAATAATGCTTAAGGTTTGTCATTTATTTTCCTATCTGTTTGTATTATACTGCCCTAGATATGAGGGGATCTTATACACCCTTTAGATAATATTCTCATATGCTTTTGATCTCCGATACTCATATAGTTTTGGTTTCTTGTGCTCTGTTTTAATGGCGTACTCGTTTAAAAGAAATATAAGCTACAGCCCCTGCACCGTACTATCGTGTTAGTTTTTTCAGGATGCTTTTTAATACTTTTTAATCATCGGTGAGCCTGACTATATTATAACGTTATCTACAGGAAATACTGCACTTCCTCGTTTGCGTTGTGGTTTTCGTCCTCCGAGTGCATACAGCCTGCACTGGCTTATTTTAAACACTTGCAGTAATGACTTATGTTATAATGTTTCCGGATGAATATTTCCACGTCCTGAGAATGACAATCGCTTTTAAATAATATGGTTCTATAAAGAGTTAAATTGTGTAAGTCTTTATAACAAGTTTGATATGAACTAGGATGCAACACAGAAAGTCACATGAAATTACAATGGATTATTGTTACATTAACAGTTAGATAACCCCTTGTATAACTTATATGATAGTAGAACTATTATGTACTATATAGCAGCATTTCTTTGCTTTTACCTTAACAGATATGCATATAAAATATGTTTTACCTTTCCGGTTGAGAAGATGATGGCTGCGTACCAGGAGAATACAGCGTTGCTTAACTTCTTCAGTTATTTCCTGTTGGTTCTTTATAACCCAACCTTCTCTTTCCTTCTAATGCTGCAGCTGTTCTGTTTGTCATCATTTAGACATATCATTTCAGTCACTGACTAGTATGTATGTTTTATGCCGTATCATTGGAAGTTCTTGGTGTAAGAATCACATGTTTTAATTTGTTTTTTTCCCTTTCACCTGTTTAGCCACAAAAGCTTCCTGCCATTGCATTCGGGTTTATTTTATTTTTATGTCCCTTTTCTGAGTGTATATTTATGGGTATGAGCTTGTCATCTTTACACCACGATTCTGGTGTCCTGTTTCAAAATTTATTGATTTATATGCTTCTCTTATATTTAATATGTCTTTGTTAATATACATTTTCTTGCCTTTTGTTGAAATCGGTGTTTCCTTTCACTGGCTTGTTGGATGGAAAATTCTATTTTCCATTGCTGCATGACAAGTGATGTCTTTGGCATTTTTAGTTCTGGCTAATGTGTTCCAACTAATGACTTTTTTGTGACTGTGCCTTCCCCGAAGAGCTTACATTTGTTTTGTTTTGCCTTGGAATATTTCGTCTTTCTCTCTATTTTTCTACTACTTCTATAGTAATTTTCAGGGGCTTTTCCCTGGAACATACTATACTTTCTTATATACCAGTGTCACGCTATAACTATTGGGTTTGATATCGATGCCTGGGGCTTACATCCATCGAAGGTGGATGACGGTATCGCAATTATTAGATTTTAAGCAGAACCCCATTCTATTTTTGGAATGGCCTGCATTCACTGAATTGGACTATTGCCCATATAGAAGTTACCGGTACAGATGCGCGCTGGGGATATACAGAGACGTCTAAAATCCTTTAGTTGCAAATTTAGACAGGTTGACTGGGGCCCTAAATTTTTGTTCTCTTCTAGACGAATATTTAAGCATCTATTGGGGGTTAGCGACAAAATGGCGAGTGTATTCCCATATATGGCGAGTGTATTCCCATATTTCTAACCGGCGAAAACCAATTAGATTGCTGCCCTTTAATTTTAGAGAACTTATTTTCGCTGTTCGCTAAAATCTTTTTTTGGAGTTTTTGCTTCCCCCACTTTTGGGGTTTTCAATATGGCGAGTGTTATCCCATATCCAAATTCATGGCGAGTGTTATCCCATGTGCGATCCCAGGCGAGTGTAGTCCCATCACATGGCGAGTGTTATCCCATGTCAAAATTCATGGCGAGTGTTATCCCATGGTCAATTTCTATAGAAGCATACTCTGGAGGGCAGTATTTTTAGAGTAGGTTATATATAGTAAGTGACACAACTGACTCCTGCACTATTCTCATGTTCATGGCTATCATTTCTTTGTTAATATAACCTGCGGCAAAAGCATTGAGCTTTCCGCCAATTAGTAATTTATGTTTTAGGTTCCGCCAATGGGACGCTCTTGAAGACGCGTGAGTATAAGTGTTTTTTGTTATACGCATGATGCATGTTCTTTTGTTTAGATAATTTTCCCGTGCATGGTTTTGTTTAGTTGCCCCTGTTATAGACCTCAGCATTTTGATTTGAACCATCTCACTTGTAGATATTGCATTATATTGAATACACTCTTCTATGAGTTCCTATGTGAATTGTCTTCCCCCTATTTCTGATCCCACTATGCCCACTTCCTCGTCCCCTACTCCCTTGGAAAGAGTCCTTAATTTCTTTCCCGCTGATAGAAAAGAACTTACCCGGTTATGTCAAACCTGGCATACCGCTTGGTCCGCTAAGGATCAAGGACTGGAATGGCCATCAAGGGGCTCATTTGATCAGGGCAAACTCCAAGCCTTGGTCTGCTACAATGAGTCCAACAAAACGGGAAAATCTAGGGATAAACATTTAGCTGCCATTAACAAATTCATACTTATTGCACGAAACCAGCACGATAGAGCTCTGGGTAAGTCAGATACCGATCAAGCCCCCTATCAAGATCCTGTAGCACCTACAGCTCCACCACCTTATGATGCTGCTACTGCTGCAAGTACTACCAAGTTGTTACCATGTGCAGTGGGATATACCCCAATACCCCCAGGATATTGTGATAACCTGACACAAATCCTCAGCTACAGATTTCTCAGGATCTCAGACAGTGACACCCCCGCTGCCTGCAGTATCTCCTGCTCCTATGATATTTGACCCACCTACTACCGTGCACATCGCCGGTGTTGTTGATCTATCTCTTCCCTCATCACAAAAAAACTCAATTCCAATATCTCAGGGTCAGTACAAACTCAGACGCCTTTAACCCCTTCAACAATCCCAGTGGCCCAACCAGTAGCCCTGATTTCGGCCCAATTACCCACTGTTACCTCTGCTCCAACGATGCAAGCAACAACCCAGACGCTAACCCCACCACCGCCTCATGTATATCGTACTCTTGGAGGCTATGAGATGGAGATACCCCCTCCCATTATTGAGCAATATCCTTGTGTCCCGAACCCATCAGTTCCGGCCACCGTCCAGTACCCTGCTATCAGTCAAATTGACGTAGCTGCCCAGACCTCCACCTACCCTAGCCTAGGATCCGGGTTGACTTCACACATGACCACCCAAACGACTACCTACCCACATATGGGACACACAACTCAGACATCACCTCCACCACTACCTTTGGACTCTTCTGTCCAAACTGGTCCCTTGCCAGCTGAATCCCTACAGTCTATCCTGTCTCAATTACGACAGATGGGTTTCATTCCATGTAGTCCTGCTACACAGACACGGGCTATTTGTCAGGAACTCTATGATCGGGGTTTCATTAAACCACCCCCTGCTCCAGTGAACCCTTCAATGCCCATTCTAGAACCTCAGTGTTCTATTCCTCCTAGATGGGACACGTTAGGTGCACGGCCAATGCGTCCCTTGGTACTCCCAGCCAAACCAGCTAATAAGGAGCGACCGAAGGTTAGACTCTCCCCATTAGACGAAGCATGGGAAGTTTTAAAACAACAACTCCCCACAAAATCGGACATAGAGGATATTCGAAACGAGCCTCCTCCGATGTTCCATTTCTCCTCTTTTTCAGATAGTGAAGTAATCCCTTCCCTTGCAGACGATTCACCTCGTTTCACGTTACCTAATACCCCAGTCCCCTCGGAAGAACAATACGATCACACATTGGCTAGTATGGGAGATGGCCTCGCGTTTGTTTCAGAAGGACTTCGTTCCTTACACAAGTCCCTGACAACGCAACCGCACCCTGATACCCCGGACACCGTGGTATCTGTTGCACCAAAATCTGAGTTTCCTCAACAACATGATGTTATTTCTCATCATACTAGACAGCGCCATCCTCACAGTTATCTTACTGATGAAGGATCTAGCCGCTGCCTTGCGGTTATTGACAATTCCCCACACCCTACAAGTTTGAATATCAGTACAGACCCTATCCTATCTAGTCCGCCTAGCACACCTGCCCAATATGTGGCTTTGCATGAGAATTCATGGCATTACGTTCACCCATGGGTTGATAATCTCGCAGGATGGTCTGAGGCGCTCCAGCCCCAGTCCGCTCTCTTCCCACGTGAAGGATCCTTACGTTCTGACAAGCTTTCACTTGTAAGAGATCTAATTTATGACCACCCCGACCCCCATTGGGATCAGAAAACAACCCTCTATCTAATCCAAGGTCTTCAGGTTTGGAAAAAGTATGAGAATCAGTTTCCCCCAACCACCTCGATTGATCTCCTTAAATCAGTGAAACTTTTTCCCCTGCTGAATAAAATGTCAGGTGGTGTCCCTCATACGGAATACACCCCACTTTCAGCTGTTGAATTGAATAGCCTCATACTACAGCTCCCGGATATTGCACAGGGAGGTAACCGCTGGTTAAAGAAATTACAGGACATAACCCTGGGGACTACTCTATCAGTAGGTGATATGAAAGCGCTCCTGGGCAGAACCCCACACGCTAGTATCACTGACATATTCACTCAATCGGGCTATGCAAAATTTGCCACCGATACTCAGTATGATGGCAACCCTTTGACAGAAATTCAGACCAAAGTATTCCAGGAAATCCGGACCATGTATCCGACCCTTAAAGACTTTTCGGTTATCACTTCCCAAAGATGGGAAATGGATTCAGAGCCTATTGAGGCCTATTTACTCAGACTCCAAGACCTCTATAAGGAAGAAACAGAGGAAAAATTTGACTCTGATAATGCCCTCCCAGTATTCTACCATTTACTGAAGGGAACCTTACCTTCAGAAATTAAACTTAAGTTAGAGAACACCGTGGGTCTCCAATTAGAAAAATGGCCTAAAATTCGTGAACACATCCTTCATCATTGCAGACGACTTATTAAAAGCAAGCAAAATGAAGCCCAACATCGTAAGACAGTACACACTAACTTGGAGGTGCTACAGACTGAAGATCTCAAAGAGAAAAGAGCCTCTAAGAGCTCTGACACCAATACCAATACTCCTAACACTTCTCCCCCTGTTATTGTTATGTATGCTGATCAACGCTATGACAATAACACCCGAAATCAGGGCCCACGGCCCTACCGCCCAGACCGTAGAATTGATTACCCTGAAGAAAGAGGTCGTCGCTCTCAACCCCAGCGAGGTCCCCCAAGGGGCCCTCTTGGAGATACTAGGCGACAACGAGACTATCGTTCCTGGCCTAGCCCTGATCGCTATCCTGATGTGCTCTGTTATCGCTGCCAACAATACGGTCATTATGCTGCTGAATGTCTTCAGACACAGCCATATAGATTTAGAAAATCGCAGATCCGTCAAAATCCCCCTGAACGGCAGTCATTCCCTTTATGGAACCCGGATCAACACCGTCCGCAGTGACCACAGATTTAGGGATCAATATTACCCACCCCATAATGACTAGGCGTAATCCGAACACGATTTGATTTTGTTGCTCTCAGTTACTCAAAACTACTCGGCTCCTCATTTAGTATCCGGTAACCATTTCTCTGTATATGTGTTGGTTTGATGTTTCTGTTTCCATTACAGGTAACATGTCTTTATTTTATATTCCTCTAGGTTTAATAGCAAGTGTATATTTATGGTACCATACAAATGACCTAACTAAGTCAGCAAGTTATTTATTTATTTATTTGCTTTTATGCATACCTTCCCTGGGGAGTTCTTATCAACTGCAGGGATGAGCGATCCCCGAAGGATGTTCATTTTATATATATACCTGTACTGACTTATTTATGCCATTTTACTTTATACGGGATCCCTTTTAAATAAAAGCTGTGTATTGCTCATTGTTAAAATGTTTTCTGCTTTAACTGTTACGCTGTTTACATTCACTTCTTTAGTTTTTTCATGAATATAAAGCCTTCATTTTTGAAATCTCTCTATGGTATTTCCTTGTCTAAGAAAGAAGCAATATTTAATAACCATTATCCGTTTTATGGAATAAATGCGAGAAATGTTCCCTTGAACTGGCCATTTGGGGGAACATTTTGCGCTGATCATAGATTTTGTAGTATTCTTGAATTGAGAATTGGTGAAGCTTTCAGTCATAAATAAGGAAAATTATGCATTCAACTTTCTGATTCCTTTCTATTTAAAACAGTATGCTTTGTGTATTTAACTAACACCTTGCTTCAACTAACTCTTGCCACGTGGTGATTTTGTCTTGAAGCGATATGCTTCTTCCTACTTCTTTGTCTGATTGAAAAAGGGTTACTTAAACTCTATGTGAAGGTCAATAACTTTTGAATGTTTTTTTCATTTGTCTTTTTCAAGGAACCTTTTCTTGCATTGCCATCTGAATATGCCTTGTTACAATTCAGATATATCATATTTTGTTTTATTTTTATTTTTCTTTTAAGCCTATTTTTATCTTACACCCTTCAGGGTGCTTTTTTTTTAAATATTTTAATCTTTTTTTAATTTTTTTTTAATTTTTTTTTTTAATTTTTTTATTCTCGATGCTTTGTTTCTTACCATGCCTCCTTCCTGGCCCCCATTTATACCCACGACCCGCCTCCTAACCCCTTGTCTAATTCTTGTATTTACGCAATAGTTCTTCATGACTCCCGCTACCATTATGATTACTTCCAATAAATTAACCACATAAATAGCACTGTTTAAGTTTTGCCTTTCCCCAGATGGATACAGGAATTCCGTTGACGTCCCTCACCGAGGAGACGACTGCTAGCAAACAAGAGCTACCCGATAATATATCTGATCTGAAGGCTATATTGCAGCAAAGAATCGCTAGCATAAAGGACAGATGCACAGACCCCAACATTACCCGGTGTGAGATACGAGACATTATTGAGTGTGAGTTTCAACAGATACATCGATTGGTCCATGAGCGAAAGAGATAGGCTCTCCACTTACTGGAGTTGCAAGAAGCTTTGGCCTCTACCCTTCTTTCTGACTCATCTAGCCCGTAAGTCCTGCTGGCCTCCTGCAGCTGAGGGCCCAACCCTTGGTGAATGTTAGTCATCGCAGGTGAAGATTCCATACCTATTGGCGATCGATTTCAATGCATTGACTATTTTTGTGCACTATAATCCTAACCCTCCATACCTCAATAACTTGAACAATCAACATCATCTCTAAATTTTAATTTGTACTCTTTTCTTTTGTCCCATATACTTTACCATTGTTATTTGATCATCTCATCATAATAATTACCTATCTGTCTTGCACATTATGCAAGCCAGAAGTGGGGATATATTATGCAAATCCCAATTCCTAGTATTAAGATACAGTTATTTTGCTTATTCCTTTGCCAGCCTCTGACTCTTAATGGACTAATTATGATTGTGCATGCCTAGAATAAAGACATGGAAAGATCCAAGTTTGTACACCACAAGTACGTCTTCAAGATCTATCCAGGTCCAAATGATGTTAGATCCCCCAAGGTTGTGGCAATAATCTTTACACCTTGCAAACTACTGGACCACAAGTCTTGGGTCCATGTGCAAGATATACGTGTTTACTCAGCCGCAGAACCAGATGTTACCAGCCTAACCATCTTAAGACCAGTCACTTCCTTCAGCAAGCCAGCCTGAAAATCCAGCCCTGTTAGATCTTCCAGATTCTTCAGCGCTTCCACCGCCTCAACCATGATCAATGAAAGAGAGTTCAGAACTGATACTTCATTTGAGATTAACTGTTGCTGTCTATGGACATTATAGATTCATATTTTGTTTTATTTTCCAGTTTAGCAGCAATCCTGTCTATATATATTGAAAAGGTTTTATTTTTATTTTCCTATTATTTCCTTTATTGTTCTAATTGTTTTTCTAAGAGTTTCCCCGTTATTTCTGTTTATGTAATACAGGTGTAAACCCTGTTTGTATCAACCTGTTATGCAATTGTTTAACTTTGGTATAGGCTTACTTAAGCTGCATGTCTTTCTGTAGGTTTGACTAAGCTCCAAGTGGGGTAACGGATATATAAAATGCTTCCCATACTTCCAGGTCATTATGCATATGTCCAGATCCATGCATGACCTTGGTTAATATACATTTTCCTAGGATTGACCATTTTTGCTGTATAAGGCAACCTCATACTTGTTATCCACTTTTTAGTGCTCATGATTGGATGCTAATGATGAGTAATAGTAGGGTCCAAGAATTCCGACCTGTTTAAGGATTCTGAATACCTACAACCTAAAACAGCCTGCAATCTGAGTACTAAGCATATATTTGTTGAGCCACCATAACAATGCTTAATCAAAACCACTGTTCCTTCCGAGGACCACTGAGATAGATACATTAGATTATCTCCCCATGTACTATGCAACAGATACAATAGAAGTCATAGCAAGACCTGAAAGTATTTATTAGTATGATCCACCTTAAATTGCTATTACCCACATACCTATACTTCATGAGATTTTGCAGATGAACTCATGGATTTGTCCCATTCATAAAACCTCTCTCACTACAGGTTTGAGTTAGCCTTAAGAGGGGTAACATCAAGATTAAGGCCCAAGGGATTGGGTAATATAAAGGGAATTCCATATGCCCAAATAATATATCACCTGAGAATGAAGTTTCCTATCTTGCACCATACCTTCTAACAATTTGTAAGACCAAAACTCCCCCTCTCGTTTGATAGCTTACCACCTTCTGGAATGGATGATGACGAGCTTGACGAGCTTTGTGTCACCCCTCCTCAGAGGGGGTGACAAGTGGGGAATGTATAATTATACTACAGCAAGAAGCCCTCACTGGATGCCCACCGGAAGGGTGGAAGGCCAGATTTAGGACTCAGGCTGTAAAAATACCAGCTAGGTTTAAAAATCTATGACTGGCTGAGCAAGGACTTGCTTTTCCTGCAAGTTAAGAATCTGCAAAAAGCAGGTCTGAACAATGAGTCTTAACACAACCAGGTATAACTTTCTAATTGAATATGGCACCTATAATGAACGAATAATGGGTAAGAGGGATAAAATGTTGTTCTTAAAATGGGGCTTATTTTCCATATTATGGCACACATATCATAAGATGATAGAAAAAGAGGAAGTGAAACTGATATGCTAAAAACAAGATGTTCTGGCAGAAGAAAAAAAAAAAAACCACATGTTGACAAAAGAGGAAGTTGCACAATATTTTGCAAGAGCTAGAACAGATAATTTTAGTATTAGGGAACAAGTTGTCTACAAAAACGGAAGCACAGATGGACACCACAGAGGTTGTGCAATATTAAGCAAAAAGTGTCCTGCCATAGACTCCTATTCAGACAAACTACTATAAAAGGGGTGAGATTTAGACAGAGAGTTGGAACATATCCCCAACGCATTTGAAGGAGGGCAGGGCTCTGTCCAATTGAACCCAGAATCTGTCTGATGAATGTACCTGATTAAAGTCTGATGTGCAAATAAACTCTTCATTCCAAATGATGATTTGTGGGCTTAACTTAATGATGAAAGGCTGTAAGTACAAATGCTTTTGCTGCTTCAGGCTATCTTTCACTGCATTGTATAACTTGTAATCTAAATCCAGTTTGTCATAAGGCTGGTATCTTTTTCCTTACACCTAACAATTCTCTTAGTGGCAATTTCTCTTAGAACTTCACAACCCTCTGATTACCCCAGTACTAGTGCTATTTAGAGATGGAGTCAGATTAAGGTCACTTTAGCCTTCTTGAGGGGTTCTAGACCCCCCTAAATTATTTACACTACTTAACATTTGAGTCCTTTGCAGCTTGGGTAATGGAGATTTAGGTATGTTTGTGTTGATCTAATTGTGTTTCTTGTTGGTAGGTCTATGAGGTCTGTCATGTAACCCGGGACGACGCCGTGGATGATTTTAAGTACCAAGGTGCAGATTTTGAAAGCAATGTGTTCTTTGATTGGTAGCCAGTGTAGTTTCTCTCAGAGGGGTTTGGTGCTTTCGAATTGCGTTTTTCCAAATATAATCCTTGCTGCTGTGTTTTGAGCGGTCTGAAGTTTCTTTATGAGTTGTTCTTTGCATCCCGTATAAATTCCATTGCAGTATTCTGTATGGCTTAGAACCATTGATTGTATCAAGTTGTAAAATGTTTCCTTTGGGAAGAATGGTTTCACGCGTTTGAGTTTCCACATTGAGTGGAACATTTTCTTAGTTGTAGAGTTGACTTGGCTCTCAAGTGTGAGGTTACGAACGATAGTAATGCTTAGGATTTTCAGGCTGTCTGAGAAAGAGAGGGTGTAATCTAGGGTGTTTATATTTGTGGGTTTGTACGTGTTGTATTGGGATGAGAGGATGAGACAGTGTGTTTTTTCTGTATTGAGTTTTAGTTGAAATGCATTTGCCCATGAGTTCATGGTGTTTAGGCTGAGCTTGATTTCATTGGTGATTTCTGTTAGATCGTGTTTATAAGGTATGTATATTGTGACGTCGTCTGTGTAGATGAATGGGTTAAAGCCTTGGTTGGATAGGGATTTGGCTAGTGATGTCATTAGGTTGAAGAGGATTGGGGATAATGGTGATCCTTGAGGTACTCCACAATCGGCTTTCCATGGTGAAGATATGTTTGAGTTTGATTTCACTTGGCATGTTGCAGTAGTTAGGAAACCTTTGATCCAGCTAAGTATGTTTCCACCAATACTGAAATAGTCTAGAAGTCTTAAAAGTATATTAAGGTTTACCATGTCGAATGCACTAGACGTGTGGAATTGGAGGAGGAGTATGCTTTTACCTGTTGCTATTTCCTGCTTGAATTTGGCCAGGAGTGTGATGAGTACTGTTTCTGTGCTATGGAGGGGGCAAAATCCTGATTGTGATTCATGTAGGATTGAGAATTAGTTTATGTAATCACCGAGTTGTGTGGTTACCAGACTTTTCATCAGTTTGACTACTAGTGGGATAGATGCTACTGGACGGTAGTTGGTAAATTTGCTTGTCTTTTTCTTGGTATCTTTGGGAATTGGGGTGAGTAGGATGTTGCCATTTTCCTTAGGGAAGAGGCCTTGTTGGAGTAGGTAGTTTAGGTGGAATGTAAGGTCTGCTATGAAGCGGTTGGAGACAGATTTCATCAGGTAGCTGGGGCAAGTGTCCAGTTTGCAGTGAGTGTGGGAGAATTTATGAATCGCATGGGTAACTGTTTCAGTGGTGAGGGGAGAGAAGTTTGACCAGATTCAGTCCACTGGGTATTCACCAGGGGTTGGGTCCAGGCTGTTGATGAAATTTTCGATATTGGTGTTGTCAAGAGAAAGTGTATTGCGTAAGTTTACAATTTTTTCATTGAAATAATTGGCAAGTTTGTCTGCAGATGGGATGTCTATGTTGGTAGTGGTGACCGGGCTGGTATCTAGTAGTTTGTTTACTAGTTGGTATAGTTTCTTCGTGTCTTTGTAGTCTGGTCCTATTTGGTTCTGTAATATGACCTTTTGGCCTGTTTTATAGTGTATTTGTATTTTCTTTGTAATTGTTTCCAAGCATTGATCATGTGTTCGTCTTTTTTTTTTTCCATGCTCTTTCGAGTTTCCTGGCTTGTGTTTTTAGTTTTTTCAGTTCATCGTTGAACCATGGTATCGAGATATGTCTTCATGATGTTCTTGTTTATAATGGTGCTATTTCATCTAGTATGCTTCTGCATCTTTTGTCCCAGTTAGAGAGGTAGTGTATGGAGTCTATTTGTGTTGTCCATTCATTATTATATAATTGTTGCCAGAATGTTTCCGAGTTTATTTGGCCTCTTGTGCTGTAGGTTGTGTGTTCTTGTGTGTAGTGTGAGCCCTTCTTCAGCCAGTTTAGGGATAGATTTAGTTTATAGTGGTCGGATCATAGTATTTCTGTCCATTTAACATCAGTTATTGTTAGGTTTTGGTCTGCGGACAGTTTGTGTGAGATGAGGTCAAGTGTATGTCCTTTGATGTGGGTTGTTTGCATGTTTGGCCATATGAGGTCTCATAAATGGGAGGAATTCCTTGCATTCTCGTGCGTTGGCAGAGTTTGGGTCTTCTAGGTGAAGATTGATGTCTCCTAGTAGCAGTATGTTTGAGTTGGTTGCACAGGTGTTTGAAATGAAGTCCATGAAGGTTGACTGGCTTTTGTTCCAATTGCCTGGTGGTCTGTAGAACAAGGTACAATTTAGGTGATCAATCAGGGATTTGCTATGGATTCTGATTGAGGCGATTTCAAGTTGGGTTGTTATGGACTCGGCAGTGGTTTTGGTTGTAAAGTGAAATCGATAGATTAGCATTATGCCTCCGCCTCTTTTTTCCTTTCTGCTCCAGTGAGTGATTTTGTATTCTGGAGGGCATAGGTCAAGGATTATGGGGTCCTTTTGGTCGTGTATCCAGTTTTCATTGATGAAGATTAGGACCAGGTTTTCTGACGTGATCCAGTCTGTTACTGTTGTTGTTTTGTTTATGTCAAGAAAGCAATAGAACAAAGAAAATCAATTTCCTTAGCTGAGCCCCCACCCTTCTCCCACAATGAGGTGACAGGCAAGAAGCCCTGATGCCCATGGGATGTCATTCTATATCACCATTCCAGGTCTAATGGAAGCCAGAATCAAAGGTGGTTACACATTGCATCGAGGAAATGATTGCACTGGATGACCAGTGAGTACAGGTGGTTATGAGCATGCCTCTTGATATTGAGCCTGTGGTGATCAACATTTTTTTAAAAGGCTGGTTCTAGTGGTAATGAAATCCAGATATTTATTGGTTATAGTTTATTATAACTTGCTATACTGTCCAAGCTGACTCTTAGAACTGGGCAGTTTACAATAAATAAAAACAAACAGGTTAACAGTGTAGAAAAGAACTACAAAATTCAATAAGAAATAGGGTAAAACCAGTCCTACCATGATAATCACAACAAAGGGAAGACAAAGCAGAAGAAAGAGAAAAAGGAAATCAAAAGGGAATGGGAGGGGAGAAGTCAAGAAGTAAGTAAGGAGGGAAGAGGAAGAGGGAACTGGTGGAGAATGGTGACAATCTACGTAATCCGTGAAAAGCAAATGATGTTAGTGGAAAAAACCTGTTTAAAAAGCCAAGTTTTTAATTATTTCTTGAGAATCTTAAAATAAGGTTTTGCTTGAAGAGAAAGAAGAAGGGAGTTCCAGTAAAAAGGCACAGTAATAAAGAATTGTGGTGGGTACATTCTGAATGTGTTGACTTAGGGTTAGGGAGAACTAGTCTGTGATTGCTTATGGAATGGAGCAGACAACCAGGAGAGTAGGAAATTGTTAAAGCAGAAAGGTAATCACGGACACCTATTCTAAGAGCTTTTAACATAAGAGTCAGCAACTTAAAGATAACTCGCTGTTCGATGGGGAACAAATGAAATTTTTGCAGAAGGATTGAAGCATGATCAAACTTTTGTGCATGGCAAATGAGCTTAATAGCTGTATTCAGTGTAGACTGAAGTTTTTTCAAATTTGAGTGAGAGCAACCTAAATATTAAATATTACAATAATCCAGTCAAGTTGTAAGAAGTGACAAAGGAATGGAGTGTAGATTGTTCAAATTATTTACGTAGAGAACGGAGTTGACAGAGAATGACTTACAAAGACTAGACAATTGTGGTGAGAAAGAAATACGGGAGTCTAGGATGACTCCTAGATAATGGAATGACTCAACAGGAAGAGTGGGTATTCCAAAGATAGAAGAGGCAGGGATGGTCACATCTGGGCTGAACCAGAATGCAATGGTTTTTACTTTCTTCAGAATTTGTGACCATTTAACCAATTTGAGATTAGCAACAGACAGTCTTGAAGGGCAGACGCGTAGCCAGACCTTACAGTGGGAGGGGACCAGAGCCCGAGGTGGGGGGCAGATTTTAGTCTGCCGCCCCGCCGCCGCCCCCACCACCTCACCACTCTCCCCACCGCCTCATCACTCCTCCCACCACCCTACCACTCCCCACAGCAGCAAGTACCTTGGCTGGCAGGGGTCCCCAACCAATGTCAGCTGAAGCCTTCTCCAGCGCCAGTCTCCAGCACCACCGCATTCCCTGCCCTGCTCTCTCTTCCTCCTGATATCCTTCACGCTGCTTTAAGTGAAACTGAGCAGAGAAGGGAACACGGTGGTGCCCCAGACCGGTGCTGCACAAGGCTTCAGCTGGTGGGGGTTGGGGACCCCATGGTCCCACCTAACTACGCCACTGTTGAAGCAGAGTGAGATCAGGATTGTGTGAGCATGTGGGGAAAAAAAAGAAGAACGTTATTTGCATAGAAATGAAAGGAAATGCCAGTGGTTGGGATCAGGGAGGTAAGGGGACTGAGAAACAAATGAAAGAGAAATGGGGAAAGAACCGACCGTTGGAGAACTCCACAAGATAAGGGATGGGGGGAGGCAGTAGATGCTGCTTGAATAACCTGAAAGGAACAGTTAGAGAGAAAGAAAAAAACATGATGCCAGATATACCCAGGGATAATAAATGTGATTAACTAAATCAAAAGCAGCAGAAAGATCAAGTGAAATTGCAAGAACGATCTTGTGTTTATCCCAGTGTGAACATATTTCATTTTCACTCTCTGTAAAGAGAGTCTCGGTACCAAAATGGGGTCTAAATCCTGATTGCCTAGGATGGAGGGCAAAAGTCTTCTCAATAAAAGATATCAACTGAGTGAAAGCAATTTTTCCAGTGCTTTAGAAAGAAAACTAAGGTGAGATACCAGACGGTGGTGGGCATGGACCAGGGGGTTGAGAGATGGCTTCTTGAGAATTAGACATCAAGGGCACTTGCCCAATAGAGATGCTAGTATTGATTATATTAAGAACCTGGGGAAGAAGTTCCAACTCTGGAACAGTAAGCCATGGAGGAGGTAGTGGATCAAGAGAACAAAAAGTTAAGCATATTTGACAGAAGTACACCAATAGTGGCTATATGGATAGATCAATGAAGTGCTGGCACTACCCGAAGAGTAGGAATATTCAGCTGTTATTTGGATAGATGGAGGACAGCCCTTTTGCTAACCTAAGTTTTGTAGTAGAACTCCAAATTGCCACTACCCAGATAACTCTGTTTTCCACCCCTGGACTACACTGGCATTATCTAGAAAGTGCTACCCAGTGGCACTACCCGGAGAGTCCTTTTAAATATTGAACCTATGGGGTTTAAGAAGCTGTTGAATCTCTTACCAATTACCAAGTTCCCTCCAGGATAATATTTTCAAAGCTAACTAACTTCAGGCACCCAAGTACCTTCAAAGATGTTGAGTGTTGATAGCACTTAGAATGCTGACTAGCCCACTGAACTTCAGTGACTAAATGTTTAGGGATAATCCTCCCTTACCAGATACCAATGCCCAAAACTTTCTGTCCTCATTGCCATAGGGTCTTACTGACTCTTCTTTATCTCTCTCCCAGTAATTTTTTTTTTTTTTTGTTACATTTGTACCCCGCGCTTTCCCACTCATGGCAGGCTCAATGCGGCTTACATGGGGCAATGGAGGGTTAAGTGACTTGCCCAGAGACACAAGGACCTGCCTGTGCCTGAAGTGGGAATCGAACTCAGTTCCTCAGGACCAAAGTCCACCACCCTAACCACTAGGCCACTCCTCCACTGTTGCTACTATTTGAGATTCCACTAGCAACATTCCATGTAGAAGTCGGCCCTTGCAGATCACCAATGTGGCCGCGCAGGCTTCTGCTTCTGTGAGTCTGACGTCCTGCACAGGACGTCAGACTCACAGAAACAGAAGCCTGCGCGGCCTTCTACATGGAATGTTGCTAGTGGAATAGCCAGTGCTTTTTTTGTGCCGGTACGCAACGGTACGGCGTACCGGCACCTTTTTTATTTGCTCCCCCCGCCCCGTAACGGACGCAGTGCCAGCCCCCATTTCCGGCCGCTGCTGCTTCTCCTGTTGAGCAGCAGCGGCCGTTGCACAAAGAAAAAGATTAAAAAAAACTTCAAACCTGGCTGAAACGCGGCACCCCGGCACTGTAGACAGCCATTAGGCATTGGCTGTTGCCCCGCAGCCGCTCCTCCTCTTGCCTTACGTCACTGCGCTCCTCCGGGGTCTTTCTCCAGGGGCAGTGACGTAGAGGCAAGAGGAGGAGCGGCTGCGGGGCAACAGCCAATGCCTAATGGCTGTCTACAGTGCCGGGGTGCCGCGTTTCAGCCAGGTTTGAAGTTTTTTTTTAAAATCTTCTTTTTCTTTGTGTAGCGGCCGCTGCTGCTCAACAGGAGAAGCAGCAGCGGCCGGAAATAGGGGCTGGTGCCGCGTGCGTCGCGACTTCGCGCCGTTCGCGGGAAACCAACAGGGAAGGATTGGGGAGAGAGAGAAAGAGGGAAACCAACAAAGGGAAGGATTGGGGAGAGAGAAAGAGGGAAAACAACAGAGGGAAGGATTGGGGAGAGAGAGAAAGAGGGAAAACAACAGAGGGAAGGATTGGGGAGAGAGAGAAAGAGGGAAAACAACAGAGGGAAGGATTGGGGAGAGAGAGAAAGAGGGAAAACAACAGAGGGAAGGATTGGGGGAGAGAGAGAAAGAGGGAAAACAACAGAGGGAAGGATTGGGGAGAGAGAGAAAGAGGGAAAACAACAGAGGGAAGGATTGGGGGGAGAGAGAAAGAGGGAAAACAACAGAGGGAAGGATTGGGGAGAGAGAGAAAGAGGGAAAACAACAGAGGGAAGGATTGGGGAGAGAGAGAAAGAGGGAAACCAACAGAGGGAAGGATTGGGGAGAGAGAGAAAGAGGGAAAACAACAGAGGGAAGGATTGGAGAAAGAGGGAAAACAACAGAGGGAAGGATTGGAGAAAGAGGGAAACCAACAGAGGGAAGGATTGGGGAGAGAGAGAAAGAGGGAAACCAACAGAGGGAAGGATGGGGAGAGAGAGGGAAAAACAGATGGAAGGATGGGGAGAGAGAGGGAAAAACAGATGGAAGGATGGGGAGAGAGAGAAAGAGGGAAAACAACAGAGAGGGAAGCATTGGGGAGAAAGAGAAAGAGGGAAACCAACAGAGGGAAGGATTGGGGAGAGAGAGAAACCAACAGAGGGAAGGATTGGGGAGAGAGAGAGGGAAAACAACAGAGGGAAGGATTGGGGAGAGAGAGAAAGAGAGAGGGAAAACAACAGAGGGAAGGATTGGGGGAGAGAGAGAAAGAGAGAGGGAAAACAACAGAGGGAAGGATTGGGGAGAGAGAAAGAGGGAAAACAACAGAGGGAAGGATTGGGGAGAAAGAGGGAAAACAACAGAGGGAAGGATTGGGGAGAGAGAGGGAAAACAGATGGAAGGATGGGGAGAGAGAGGGAAAAACAGATGGAAGGATGGGGAGAGAGAGGGGAAAACAGATGGAAGGATTGGGGAGAGAGGAGAAAAACAGATGGCCATTGGGGAGAGAGAGGGAAAACAGATGGAAGGATGGGGAGAGAGAGGGAAAAACAGATGGAAGGATTGGGGAGAGAGGAGAATAACAGATGGAAGGATTGGGGAGAGGGGAAAAACAGATGGAAGGATGGGGAGAGAGAGGGAAAAACACAGATGGAAGGATTGGCGAGAGAGGGAAAAACAGATGGAAGGATGAGGAAAGAGAGAGGGAAAACAGATGGAAGGATGGGGAGAGAGAGAGGGAAAAACAGATGGAAGGATGGGGAGAGAGAGGGAAAACGGAAGGATAGGGAGAGAAAGAGGGAAGATGCTGGATGGAAGAATGCAGAAAGAAAGAGGGAAGACGCTGGATGGAAGAATGCAGAAAGAAATAGGGGAAACACTGGAAGGATGGGGAGAGAAAGCAGAGCTGTTGGATGAAAAAGGGGAATAGAGAAAGACTGGAGAATAAGAGGAAGGGGCATGGGGAGAACAAGGGTGAGGAAAAGATGAAAAGCCACAGGTAGATGAAGGAAATTAAAGAATGGATAGTAAGAATGAATTAAATCTGGACAGAGAGAGAGCCTGAAAAATATTGAAGAAAGCAAAGAAAAAGGAGACAAAAATGACAAATGGCACAGAAGAGATAAGCGAAAACAAAGGAAAGGAGAATCACAGACTGGGACCAATATGGAAAGAAAAACAGTCACCAGACAACAAAGGTAGAAAAAAATCATTTTATTTTCATTTTAGTGTTTGTAATATGTCCAATTTGAGAATTTACATTGGCTGTCTTATTTTGCACTGGGTATACTACTACTACTACTTAGCAAATCACGTTATTTTTTTCTCCTATAGTACTGTAATATTTTCAATGATGTCTGTTTATATGCGCCATGGCTGGTATAGGGGGTGTGGTTAATGTGGGTGTGGCTATCATAGGGGTGGAGCCATATGTGGTGACCCCGCCCATAATGAGTACCGGCACCTTTTTTTCTACAAAAAAAGCACTGGGAATAGCAACATTCCATGTAGAATCTCCAATAGTAGCTACATTCCATGTAGAATCTCCAATAGTATCTATTTTATTTTTGTTACATTTGTACCCTGCGCTTTCCCACTCATGGCAGGCTCAATGCGGCTTACATGGGGCAATGGAGGGTTAAGTGACTTGCCCAGAGTCACAAGGAGCTGCCTGTGCCTGAAGTGGGAATCCAACTCAGTTCCTCAGTTCCCCAGGACCAAAGTCCACCACCCTAACCACTAGGCCACTTGGGTTTTCACATCACAAGTTATTGATTTCACATGTTATAATCCCATTGTGCAAGTACAAACCAGGTGAGCGTTTATATGGTATTCCAAGCTCCCTTCTGTTCCTTTTTCAGAATGAAATCCCTGAAGCAACTATTTATGCTTAGCAAAATATAGCGCTATGTTGGCATATTCTAATAAAGATTCAAAAGCTGCTCTCATTTGAATCTTTATTAGAATATGCCGAGGCAGCAAAAAAATTATATCTAGCCTCTGTCACGGTCCCAGGCTTTAAACAACAGTCACGAACTCTGGAACAATGTGAGCCCTTAGCCTACTGTCGTCGAGAGGCAGCAGGAGGCAAAAGCCCCCAAGCAGGACTGGACTAACAAGCTTGGCTTGGCTGGAACTGGATGATGGGATGGACTTGGCTTGACTGGAACAGGATTCAGGATACTGGATCAAGCTTGGCAGGAACAAGATTCAGGATACTCAAGCAGGATTCAGGATTTTCAAACAAGCTTGGCAGGAACAGAAGCTGATGACACAAAATTATTCAGGGTCGTCAAGTCGCAGGAGGAATGTGAACGATTACAGGAGGACCTTGCGAGACTGGGAGATTGGGCGTGCAAGTGGCAGATGAAGTTCAATGTTGACAAGTGCAAAGTGATGCATGTGGGTAAGAGGAACCCGAATTATAGCTACGTCTTGCAAGGTTCTGCGTTAGGAGTTACGGATCAAGAAAGGGATCTGGGTGTCGTCGTCGATGATACGCTGAAACCTTCTGCTCAGTGTGCTGCTGCGGCTAGGAAAGCGAATAGAATGTTGGGTGTTATTAGGAAGGGTATGGAGTCCAGGTGTGCGGATGTTATAATGCCGTTGTATCGCTCCATGGTGCGACCGCATCTGGAGTATTGTGTTCAGTACTGGTCTCCTTATCTCAAAAAAGATATAGTAGAATTGGAAAAGGTACAGCGAAGGGCGACGAAAATGATAGTGGGGATGGGACGACTTTCCTATGAAGAGAGGCTGAGAAGGCTAGGGCTTTTTAGCTTGGAGAAGAGACGGCTGAGGGGAGATATGATAGAAGTGTATAAAATAATGAGTGGAATGGATCGGGTGGATGTGAAGCGACTGTTCACGCTATCCAAAAATACTAGGACTAGAGGGCATGAGTTGAAGCTACAGTGTGGTAAATTTAAAACGAATCGGAGAAAATTTTTCTTCACCCAACGTGTAATTAGACTCTGGAATTCGTTGCCGGAGAACGTGGTACGGGCGGTTAGCTTGACGGAGTTTAAAAAGGGGTTAGATAGATTCCTAAAGGACAAGTCCATAGACCGCTATTAAATGGACTTGGAAAAATTCCGCATTTTTAGGTATAACTTGTCTGGAATGTTTTTACGTTTGGGGAGCGTGCCAGGTGCCCTTGACCTGGATTGGCCACTGTCGGTGACAGGATGCTGGGCTAGATGGACCTTTGGTCTTTCCCAGTATGGCACTACTTATGTACTTATGTACTTATGTAAAGCAAACAGGGCAGAGACAAGAAGGAAGGGGACTGGAGCTGAAGACAAACAGGGCAGACACAAGCAAGATACAAATCTGACCCACACAGACAAATAACAAAACTATGGCTGAAGCTAAGGTAGAGGGGACTAGAACAAGCAAGGCAGACTAGGCAGGACACAAAGCTGACCCACACAGACAAACAACAGAACTATGGCTGAAGGCTGAACCTAGCACACAAACAGACCAAGAGGAACAGAAGCAGAAGAGCACACAGGCACCCTAAACAAGGAATCAAGACAGAAGTGCCCACAGGCACACAGGCTATGAACAAAGCAACAAGAAATCAAGGCAGAAGTGCTACACTGCACACTGACTAACCTGGAGACCTTTGGCATTGCAAACGCTCCAGTTCCTTATAAACAGGACAGAGGAAGGAAATACACTGAACCCAAAGGGAGGCTTGAAACACACAGGAAGTGGAAACCCTATAGGACAGAGGCATGAAATTCACAGAACCCAAAATGAGGCTTGAAACACACAGGAAAGAAACAATGCAGACAGTACCCAGCACAGCAGCTGACCATCGGGACAAAAGGTGAGTCAGAGAGGGATCATGACCACAGTCGTGACAGCCTCAAAGTTTAAAGCTTCAAAGATAAGTACTTGATTGCTTTAATATCGAAGAACTGAAAGTTTATTTAGTCTTCTGTTATGCACATGTGACATCGAATTTAGGAAAAGAATATTTTATAATAATATAAAAAATGGCCGATGCGGTGTTTGAGCGAGGTACTTGAGTGTTATTTTACAGTTGTGATATAGAAGTCAACTGCTATTCTGATGGTCCACAAAAAAATTAAGTCTCTATAAGGAACCTTTATTTTTGGACACATTAGTGATTGATTGGTTACCTTTATGTAATTTGTGACCACTTTTGGATTGTCTATTGAAGAATTTGTGACATTTGTTCTAGTGGAGGAAGTATCTAATGTATCAGTTGAGAGTACAACCACGGTTAGTCCTTTTAAGCTAACAAACATTCAAATCAACTCACACAGGATTGTTGTTGTCTAGACTGTTACCAATACGTATCTGTGCTCCCCGCAATCGTTGCGAGCAGCAGTCTCTCCGGTTCACCACCTCAACGGATCTAATTTTCCAGGAACGCTGTAGATCCAACCGCCACCAGGCTCCCATTTCCTTCCTGGTGTGGATACAGGAGCCTCGGTGATAATTAGTGTTTGGATTCTCATCAATGGCTAATCTTGGAGAACCATTAAAAGCCACCGAGCTCTGATTGGCTATTCCAAGTGGTGCTATGTTTGTCCCTGAAAACCAAATCCAAAACAAAGCAAGATTTGCAAGGCTAGAAGGACTAAAATGATAAAACTGTACAATAATATGATTTCATTTAGTAACTTTTGCCAATCATGAACTCAGTAATTCTTACTAAGAATGGATGAGTCGGTGTGTTATTAAATCAAGACCTTGAGACAAAATGCAAAAACAGTTTCTCTATTGTAATAAATCTTGCCTGGTTCACGATAATTCTAAATATGTACAATTTAAGATAGTACAAAGCTAATGTTAAATATTGTTTTAAACTACATATCATTCCTCTTTATCATACAAGGATTCTAATAATTACATATTAGAGAAGAGACGGCTGAGGGGAGACATGATAGAGGTATATAAAATAATGAGTGGAGTGGAACAGGTGGATGTGAAGCGTCTGTTCACGCTTTCCAAAAATACTAGGACTAGGGGGCATGCGATGAAACTACAGTGTAGTAAACTTAAAACAAATCGGAGAAAGTGTTTCTTCACCCAACGCGTAATTAAACTCTGGAATTCGTTGCTGGAGAACGTGGTGAAGGTGGTTAGCTTGGCAGAGTTTAAAAAGGGGTTAGACGGTTTCCTAAAGGACAAGTCCATAAACCGCTACTAAATGGACTTGGGAAAAATCCACAATTCCAGGAATAACATGTATAGAATGTTTGTACGTTTGGGAAGCTTGCCAGGTGCCCTTGGCCTGGATTGGCCGCTGTCGTGGACAGGATGCTGGGCTCGATGGACCCTTGGTCTTTTCCCAGTGTGGCATTACTTATTTACTTATGAAAACTCCCCTCCAAATCACAAGTGGGTCTAAAAGATACTGACCACTGCAGGCTGAATTTTAACACTGGCTGACATGGCTTTTCGTGGCCCAACATTCAGCACCGGACTGTGCCAAGATAGTGGTGAGGAATAATCAGCTATTGAGCAGTCATTGGTTGTTATCCAGGTACCCAAATAGCCATCTGGATAAAGTTAGGAAAGCCTATCTGCTGTCCTAAGCTTATCTGGATAGTTACTGTTACTGGACTAAACTAAGTGGGTAACTCCCGGCTTCTCTCAGACTCTGCACCCAGACTACTGTGGCCTACCCAGAGATTGCCGAAAAGGTATGACCACATATTTAGCAGCAATATCCAGGTATGACCCGGTCAGCGGGACTTATCCAGGTCAGAAACATTTTAACATGGATAAGTCCTAATGAATATTGCTCAAGATTTCTTTAATATCCAAATTGCGGGTATGAACACCTGTGACTCATTTCATACCAAAATTCTATCCGGTATTTGCAAAATGTTATAAATTCAAAGGAAGAGTTGCTGACATCTTAGTTTCCTACTCTCCCATCAAATCTATTGTCACAACAGGACTGGTCACCAAAATTTGTCTGTGACATGAGTCAGAGATAAATGTCACTTGTCCATGGTCACATAGCATGAGAAGAGGCAACTTAACTCCCTCTATCACATTTTTAAGCTCAGGTATAATAACTCATTATCATTTAAGTTCTTGAAAGTTATTAATATGCAAGCAAACCCCTTCCAGAGACGGAGAGGTGGTAGGACCAAAGGACATGAATGGAGGTTTGCAGGGCGGTGGATTTAGAAGTCAGGAAATACTTTTTCAGAGAAAGGGCAGTAGATGCCTAAAATGCCCTTCCAGGAGAAGTTGTAGAGTCAGAAACAATAAAGGAATTCAAAAATGTGTGGGATAAACACAATGCCTAAAAAGGAGGATGGAAACAAAACATGGCTGTTGAGGTGTTACTTTGGACAAGAGTAGTTGGGAACTAAGGCCAGTGTTGCATGGACTTATATGACCTGTGTCCGGCAAATGACAATAGACAGGTGCGGATTAGGGAACTAAGACCAATGTCGGATGGACTTCTGCAGTCTGGGGAAAGTTCTATCAATGGCGCTCAGAATCGAGCACCGGAAAAAATTGGCGCCAAGCACGATTCTATAAAGGATACACACCATCCATTCTTCCCAACAAGACGAAGCTTGTACTCACCACTCTGTGCAGGTTATAGTTCTTCATGCTTAAACGCTGGTTGACAATTTGCCATCATGCCAACCACGTATAGGTAGTTAATTAGGATACTGTCTTGGGACAATATTTTATATCCAAATATATTGTCAACAGTATTTAACTTGCTAATCTCAACATTAAAATGTTTTCTCCTCTCCCTTGAGATGCACAGAAGCCTCACTCGTAGCATATGATAATAACGTGACATACAATATGCAGACTTGATGGATTTTGTCTTTTGTATCTACCCTTTATAGCATCTTGCTTAGTGCCAATTCCCACAGCCATCCTATGGGTGCCAGACTCACTCCTGCTGAAACCTGGTGTAAATACTGGTGCCCAGGCTGGGCACGCTGAGCCAGTATTCTATAAGTATGCATGTAACTTTTTGGAATGCCCGACCATGCCACATCCCCTTTTGGGATACATGCTATAAGAGTTAGGTGCCCTGCCATACAGAACAGCATGCAGCCAGATGTGTGCACAAATTTTATTGGGTGGAAAACAACATCAATAATTGATTGTTTGCAACCAAATATTGATAGATAACAGCTATCAATGCATCTTGACAACTTCCCAAATTTGGACGTGATATATAGACTCCAGGGGTCATTGTTCCACAAATGGCAAAAGTCAGGTTTGGATTAAGGAACTAAGGCCAGTGCTAGATGGACTTCTAAGTCTGTGTCACGCAGATGGCAAAAGACAGATGAAGATCAAGTGTACGTATTGTATATCACGTTATTATCATATGCTACGAGTGAGGGAGCTGTGCGTCTCAACAGGGAGGGGAAAACATCTTAAAATCGAGGTTAGCAAGTTCAATACTGTTGACAATATATTTGGTTATTTATTTATGACATATTTATACCACATTAGCCCAAGAAGAGCTTAGGTTCAATGTGGCTTACATTACAAACATCGGTAGAATTGTACGCAATTTGAAAAGTATCTGTTCACATAATACATCTACTATAATAGTTTGCACCTCCAACGTTCTGAAACTGACTCCGTGGCAGACTGCAGTGAAGGGTTTGTAAGCTTCGTAACTCTGTAACCATCTCTCTCTGTCCTGCCCTCACGTCAAAACGTGATGACGTCGAGGGCAGAACAGTGAGAGGGAAGGGAACGCTGCAGAGTTGCTAGGCAAAGGAACGCGGTGTCACCAGCATGAGGGACATATCAGAGGCAAAGAAACGATACGACAGTTCAAGGCCCCCTCCCTCGGAATTTTAAAAGTCTTCTTCACTTACTTCACTTACAGCTCTGGTCCCGCCCTCATTTCCTGTTTCCACAAGGGCAGGACCACAGCTCAGAGAAAGAGAAGGGAAAACCAAACTAAGGGCCGAACCTGCATGCTTTGTACCGCTGCTGCCGGCCGCCGTAACCCCGATGAAGTAAGTGAAGAAGACTTTTAAAATTCGGAGGGAGGGGGCCTTGAACTGGAAGGGAGGAATGATGATCTTGCAACTCGGAGGGAAGGATGACGACCCTGGAACTGGGAGGGGGGAGGGATGCACATGGATGCTTTGGTGGGAAGAAGATGAATCAAACAAATTTAACAATTTAAAATCCTAACACTTCCCTTAAAAATATTAATGGGAGAAGGTCATTACCTTGCTAGCGCCCTTTTCATTTGTTTGAGAAACGGGCCTTTTTTACTAGTCTTCTAATAATACGTTGAAATTTAAAGTTTAAGCTATTTCAACGTAACAATAATCCTGAAATACACAATTCTATATTGAGAATGAATCTAAGATGGCCGACTGAACGGATGTGCTGAGAGGAGCTCCTCCAGACAATCGGAGTCCTCCACTATAAGGCTCCGTTTAACAGCTCCAATTAGCTCCAATTGGCAGCTACATACTTAGCGTGGACAGTGAACAGGAGAGCTGTGGTCCAACCGGAGGTGCATGCGTGTGCGGCCCAGCTTGCCCTACACTGCCCTGCACTGCACTGCATGACCCACGCGGCCCGAGGCTCGGCTTGGTCCCGGCGGGGTCAGCGGCCGGGCTACGGCCAACGGCGCGGCGGATGTGGTGGCGGCGAACGGAGGGGAGCAGATCGCTGGGGTGCTGTGCTGTGGTGGGATCGGAGCCTGGTTTCTGCGCCCCCTGCCTCGCTTCGATCGCTGGCCTGATCGCTGGCCTGGTCGGGCGCAGAGGCGGGAGGCCGGTGGTGCGGGACAGGAGGATTGGATCGGCAATGGATCGGATTAGCAAGAGCAACGCGATCGTCGGGAGGCAGGGCGCCGCGGGACCGAGCGTCCACGTGGCTGCCGTCCCTCCCTCGTTCCGCTGCCTGGTGGCCGGTGCAGTGTGAGTCGGGAGATTTGAGTGGGGGCGACGAGGCAGCGGGTAGCGGGCAGCGGCTCATCAGCACTTGGGAGTGCTGCGAGTCATCTCCCTGCCTGTAGTGCTGGTCCTTCCGAGCGTGGTGAGCCAGGGGTCCTGGGCGGCTGCTCCCTCGGCCCTCCTGTCGATCCTCTGGCACGGGAGAGTGGGGAGCGAGGTGACCTGGGGCAGGTAGTCCATGGGCCCTGTGTAGATCTCTCTGACGAGAGTGAGTGGGGAGCCAGGTGACCTGTAGCAGCCGATCCTAGGCCCTCGTGTGGATCCTCTCTCTGACCCACTTCTCTGTCCCGGCGATTCCTACTAGTTCTGGTTCATGCCTCTGCCCTGCTGCCCTACCTGTCCGCTCTTATCCCTCGGCTCCAGCCCGCTCCAGTCCGGCTTGTTCTGGTCCGCTGCCCTGCTCTTCTCCCTCCGCTCCTGCTTCTCTCTGTCTGCCTGTCCCAGCTTGCTCCGGTCCCAGTGCTCCATTACCTTCTGCTCTACCTAGTCCCAGTCCATCTGCTCCAACTTGTTCCAGTCTGTTACTGACCGTCTGTCCAGCCTGTTCCAGTCCAGCCTGTTCCAGTCCTGCTCCATCATTGTCTGCTCCAGCCTGTTCCAGTCCATCTGTTCCAGCTTGTCCCAGTCCGTCGACTCCAGCCTGTTCCAGTCCGTCTGACCCAGTGTGTTCCAGTCCTGCTATACTGCTGTCTTCTGCTCCAGTTTGCTCCAGTCCTGCTATACCGCTGTCTTCTGCTCCAATTTGCTCCAGTCTACTCCAGCTTGTTCCAGTCCATCTGTTCCACCTTGTTCCAGTCCGCCTGTTCCTGCTTGTCCCAGTCCTTCCGCTCCAGCCTGTGCCAGACCGCTTGTTCCAGCTTGCTCCAGTCCAGCTGTTCCAGCTTGTTCCAGCCTGTTCCAACCTGTTCCAGCTTATTCCTTCCCAGCCCGTCTGTTCCAACTTGTTCCAGTCCATCCATTCCTGCCTGCCCCAGCTTGTTCCAGTCTGCCTGTTCCAGCTTGTTCCAATCCATCCATCTCAGCGTATCCTGTTGCTCCTATCCATCCATCCCAGCTTGTTCCTGTCCGTCTGTCCCAGCTGCTGCCTACCTGCCTGTTAACCCATCGAGTAACCTGCCTGCCTGCTTGTGAGCCTCTCAGCCATTGACTAACCTGCCTGCCTGCTGCTAGCTTGTCAACCATTGACTTACCTGCTCGCCTGCCTGCCTGCGAGCCTCTCAACCATTGACTTACCTGCCTGCCTGCTGCTAGCTTGTCAACCATTAACTTACCAGTCCATCAATTCCAAGCCTCCAACCCAGCTCTCCATTCTATCTATCTGCTTAACACCTCAGTCACCACACAGTCACTTGCTACACCTCAGTCACTACGTATGGCTCCTATCCACATTCTCTTCCTTGCCCTGTCCCTTCCAAATCTCTTTTCCCCCCCCCCCCCCCCACTCCCACTGTCTACCACTGGAACTCGCTGCCCTCCCGCCTGGCCCGCCACGGCAATACCCTTTTCACCCCCATCCCGCACCACCTCACCATCCCTCTTGTCCCCCCTCCTCCATCCTAGCTCTCAACTTTCAACACTTCCTTCCTGCTATTAACCCATCCCCATTCCTCCTAAGTGCACCCCGTCTTCATCGCCCAACCTCGACCACCCTCCTCCGCACTCCTCTTGCTCCTCCTCCTGACATTAACCCTAATCCAGGTCCCCCTCATCTGTCCTCGTCCTATCCACGTGAACGATCCCAGGACGTCTCCAATCTTGTCTCTATTCCCCTCCTCCCCCCCTCTTCCCTCCCCTTCTCATGCGCCTTGTGGAATGCCCACTCAGTCTGCAACAAACTGCCCTTCACCCACGATCTCTCATCTCCCACTCCCTTCAACTGCTCGCCTAACCGAAACCTGGATCTCTTCTCACACACTCCCCGCCCAGTTGGCCGCGGTGGAGGCATGGCGTCGCCCCCCTCCTCTCCGAGCACACCACTCGAACTCTCATCCACTCTCTCATTACCTCTCGCCTTGACTACTGCAACCTACTCCTCACCGGCCTCTCACTTAGCCATCTATCCCCCCTTCAGTCCATCCAGAACTTGGCCGCACGTCTTATCTTCCGCCTCAACCGATATACTCATATCACCCCTCTCCTCAAGTCACTTCACTGGCTTCCGATCAGATACCACATACAGTTCAAGCTTCTCCTACTCACCTACAAATGCACTCGATCTGCAGCCCCTCCTTACCTCTCTACTCTCATCTCCCCTTATTTCCCCACCCGTAACCTCCGCTCTCTAGACAAATCCCTCCTTTCAGTACCCTTCTCCACCACCGCCAACTCTAGGCTTCGCCCTTTCTGCCTCGCTTCACCCCATGCTTGGAACAAACTCCCTGAGCCCATACTGTATAATTATAGTACAGCAAGAGGCCCTCACTGGATGCCCACCGGAAGGGTGGAAGGCCAGATTTTAGGACTCAGGCTGTAAAAATACCAGCTAGGTTTAAAAATCTATGACTGGCTGAGCAAGGACTTGCTTTTCCTGCAAGTTAATATGTGTTCTAGCTTAAGACCTATCCATGGAATAGTGGTGGGCCAAGCTACATAGCTTTAAACAGCTGAAAAGCACTAACTAGGCCTGATAACAAGATGATGGCCTTATAGCAGAGAGCCTGCAAGAGCAAGGACTGCTTGGTGAGTTCTAATGAAACCTGGTGCAACTTCCAAATTGAGTGTAACACACATGATGTAGAAGTTAAAGACAGAAATGATAAGAAGTTTGTTCATAACACGGAGTCTGTCTTTAATAAGTTGGCACCCAGATCACAAGATGTTATGAAATTGATATATCTATATTTAGATATCTTCATAAGAACAAAGTGTTTACAAAAAAGGAAATTACACAATAGCCATGTTTGGATGTTTGGATGTCCGTATCTAGGGAGATGTTTGACAAAAAGGGAAATTGCACAATAACTTGCAATAGTTAGAACGGAAAAGTGAGGGTACAGATGGACACCTGCCGGAAATGATTCAGAGGTTGGGCAATATTGAGAAAAAAAACAGGGTCTTGCCATTGACTTGTATTGAGATCTGCGCCTATAAAAGAGATGAGATTTTGGCAGATCATTGGAACGGTCCCGAACTCTTCTCGGAGGGCAGAAGCTCTGTGCAATTGAACCCAGAACCTGTCTGATGAATGTATCTGATTAAAGTCTGATTTGCAAATAACTCTTCATTCCAAATGATGATTTGTGGGCTTCACTTAATGATGAAAGGCTGTAAGTATAAATGCTTTTGCTACATCAGGCTATCATTCGCTGCATTGTATAACCTGTAGTCTAAATCCCTTAGAGGCAATAACTCCTTGAGTACCCCAGTACTAGTGCTATTTAGAGATGGAGTCAGATTTAAGGTCACTCCAGCCTTCTTGGGGGGCTCGGGACCCCCCAATTCTCAACATTGGTGACTCCCGTACGCTGCTCGGTATTCCCTGTTCCACCCTTTCCTGTCCTTCTCCTTCTTGTTTATGGATGCAGTGGGGATATATTCTGTGCGTCCAAACCCTCGTTTTTGTCTTTCAATATTTAAAGATCAAGAATTTCCTCCCCGATGTCTCATGTCCCTTATTATAGCAGTCTGCTGTTCTCGCTCTAAGCTTTCACTCTTTCCTGTGGTTAAGCCACTTCCGTTATTCTTCCCTATCGCAGTCAGTGATAATATGTAAGCCTTGTGCTTTCTTTCCCCCTCTTAGTTGCGTCCAAGACTGCGCTTTATTTCTTCTCTCTGATTCCTATCTCCCCTTCTTGGCACTGCTATTTTCCCGGTCTCTTTCCCCTTGCTGACATGTTAATTCTCCCCGTAGTTGGTTTTTTCAAAAACACACTTATGTGAAATAATTTCTTCCCTTCCCTCTTCATTCTTGGTAGTCTGTCGCCACACCTTCCTGTGGGGTTTTTTTTTCTTTAAGCCGCAGCTTTTATATGGTCCCTGCCACCTCTGTCCCTTTTCAGCCGGTTGTTATTAACTTATGTTTTTGTTTTCCCTTTGAATGCAGCTGTCCCAGCGTGTCACTGATTTCTAGTGCTTTGGTACGGTATGGTCCACTGCTGGTGATGTATATCTGTCTCTATTCTTATCTGTTACTTTTTATATCATGTTCTCCTAAGGTACCTTGGTGCCGGTCTTTTTTTTTTTACCTCCTAAAACTTCCAAACCTTTTCGGGGATTGGTACGCTCAGAGTTCATCCACATGGCACCAGCAAGGTCTTAATGCGGGCTATACGCCTAACTTCTGGAGCATGTGTGGTCTTTCATAAATCATTGTCTTCTCTCACCCGTCACCAGGATTGTGGATACATGCACAATCAGGTAACAGAGTACTGTATCATTACTCTTATGTATGTCTACTAACGCTATTCTTCTGCCTTTATTTCACTGGACTGGCATATACCCTGGTGAAAAGTGCCCACTTGAGGGGTACTGGGAACTGGTATTCAGTCCGCTCCTTTTCTAACCCCTTCCTCTGGTACTATTCTGTTTTTCTGCTTTCTTCCTCTGTTCCCTTATCGCTTTCTCCTTCTGCGCTTGGCTGGCGCATTTGTTTTTCTGTTCCTGTCCTTTTGTGAGTCTGTCTAACGATTATTATGTGATAAGTGCCCTTATATCTTTTCTTTTATTCATCACCTATACCCTGTCCCTTTCGAGCGCTTGGTGTGTGCAAGGGTACGAGTGGCATCTAGGTTCTAGGCTGGGAGACCACGCCTAGCAGATGCTGGCTGTTTTTTCTCGTTTCGCCACGATGTCATTAGCGGTCTCATGCTGGCTATTCTTAGCCTAACGCCTTGACATTTCGTGTCTTAAGTCTCCGTCCTCCCTTGAGCGAAGCTTCTCCTGTCTTTTTAGGCTATTCAGTGTATGTTGAAGTTGATCCCCGTTATGTTTCCCACCATCCCTACCTGTAGATCATGTGTTTTACTTTTGTCTGAGCTCCTATTCACTGCAGTTCCCTGAAATCCTATATCTCTCCTTTAAAATCATTTTGGTTAAACTGACAGCCCACAGAGCCCCAACCTCCTTTCCTGCCTATACACTTCTGCTTCTAGATCTCGGACGGAGGGAGTGTCCCTTCCCTGCCTCCAAGAGATCTGTGCTCATTTCCTCTGTGCGGTACTTTAAACCTCCGAGAGGTACTTAACCTCTACCTTGCATGTCTCTCTGCTTCTGTTTCTGGCCACTGTTGATTTCTCCCCATCCTTGTTAGAAACTTTCCTGATGTGTCTTTGTGAAAGATTTATAGTTTAAACCTAACAATTCTTTGTCAGCTTCTTAGCTGCACTTCATCATTTTCTGCTTCCTTATTTTGCTGTTATTGCCAAGCTTTATGAGCAGCATTACACCTATGCTTCAACACTGACAGGCTTGCCCCCACCTCTGTTTCCTGCTTCCTCAGATGCTCGCTCGCCTATACGCTTTTGTTACCTCTGTCTGACCTTCAACTGCTTAATTCTGACTCAATCGGGTGTTAGATGAGTTATCTTTTACTGTCACTATGTTATCTACAAGCTTCGGGTAACGGCGCTCAGCATCCTAGCCACTTATTGGCCTAATACTTTTGACTATGAAGGAGATGCCGGTTTCCTATACGGTTTTTCTTCGCACTTTATTTCTTTTCTTTATATTTGCACACATTTGCGGTCCCATTCTTCCGATTCTTTAAGTCTCTCACTGACTCTCTCAATTTATAAGTGCATAGCTGCTTATCTTCCTCTTTTCTTCTGTAACTGCCTGGCTTCTTGGGCGGTGCCCACTTCCTTCCTCTCTCTGCTCTTTCTCCCTCTCGTATACTGCTAATCTTAGCTTTGGAATCTATTATTAAATCCTGTTTCTAATAATCTTTTGTAATAATGTCTTGCCCTGTACTTTGTATTTGCCTCCGTTGGTCACTGCAACGGCACCTTCCTTTTCTCCTGGTTATGTTCCCTGCTCTTATATATAGGCTATCTGTCAGTAAGGTTATGTTCTCTTCTCCGTCAGTGATTTCTCTGCCATATTATCTTGTTAGTTATTTCTTTGATTATAAATATTCCCTATGACAGGTCTGTTGCCAGTTCTAAGTATTGTTAACGGTGTGTCTCTATTTTGCAAGTGCGTCTCATGCCTTGAGAGCTTGCTGTCCGTCGTGCGCTGTAACCATCTTCCGCTCTGATAACTTTTCCCCCCCCCCCCCCCCTCTTCCTGTCATCCAGCTTTATACTTGATAAACCCACCTTATTTCTATGCCTGCCTGCTATGGGAACCCCCGTCTGAAACTTTCATGACATTAGAAATCTCCGCTTGAGAAGTCCCGGTCTGTATTCTGTCTCTGTTCCCCGCAGCCACTTTGCTTCCGGGTTTAATTTTCGCTGCATAGACCCCGTCTCTGCCACTTTCGGCACCTTTCTGTCATACTCACTATATATGAAACTGTTATTACGCTCCAAGTCTTCTACCTTTGTATTTTGTCTTTGCTAAAAGTCCCAAAAGTCCTGCACTAATCCTGACAGTTGTCTGCCTTAAGCTCTCGTTGTTACTGCTTCTCTGAGTGAATATGCCACTTTTTTCTGTACCCCTCTTTCCTGTCACAGCCTCGGCTGTAAGACTGTTAAATTTATCTCACTCCCACCTATACTTTCTCCTTGCAAAAGGTCTCTTGTCCTTTATACAGCATTCTCCTGTCCCCTGGCTCTGTGACTTGTTTTTCTAAGCTATCTGGACTTCAGAAGCATGCTCTTCTCCTTCATGTATTGTCAGTGCTTTATACTGTAACTTATGGCTGGCTGTCAAACTATACGGCCATCTTCCGGTCTGATTAATGCTTTTTCTTCTCCTCTTACAGTTGTAATTTTAAATTTGTACTTGACCTAGTAGCTGTTATCACACCCTTTTAATTTACAATTTGTTTTGGGACAATGTTATATTTTTAATTAATAATGCTTAAGATTTGTCATTTATTTTCCTTATTTATGTCTTGGATATGCTTTGGGCTCTCACTTTGACGCTCCATACTTGGGATACACCTCACGGCCCTCCTCTCTGATGCTCTACCGACTCTTGCACCTTTTTGTTTTTTTCCTCCCCCTAAAATTGTCCCTCCTTGCTGCTACTCTGGTATATTCAGTTTACGGGGTAATTAATGGAATGTATCAAAAGTAGTAGCATTTATATGTATGACCCTCCATAGATTATTGTTATTATACTTTGAAATGATACTCCGGGATTTAGCTTACGGCATTGTTTCTGAACGGCATGATTAATATCCACTTATTTCCTGTAGAACTACTTGCCCGTAACTTTTCAGGATGCAAGTTAGATTTTACACTACTGATTAGCTCTACTGTCAAAAGCTTGGGTTTTCATTTTTAGTTAAGATTGCAAGACTATGTTTGAGTTCTATAAATTAATGGTGTGCGGCAATGTTTTCAGTTCAATCATATATTCAGTTTTCTGCAAGTTTAACCTTGTTTTATGGCACATTTTCTCAGCATGCATAATGATATTCCTATGTAATGGTACATATTCTTTTAAATCACTATCTTTTGATAATTCAGTTCCCGGTTCTCTAGCTTTTTTGTATGTGTTCTCTTACACGAACAGCAGTGTTTTGAATGCTTTCGGTTTCATTTTTGCGGTGGCAGCGCTGGTTTGTTGTTTGTCTAGAATGGCTTTTGTTTCTGCAGTGTAATATTGCAAGTTCCATAATAATGATTTACAGTCTGTTTGTCCAGGTTTTTTTTTGTTCATTTACTTGATATTCCAATTTTGTTGTACAGTTTTTTTTTCCTCTGATATGGGGAACATACGAAGTCGTTTGTCCATTGGTTTGCTCTGCTTGTCCATCAAAATCATTTTTTTCTCCCTCCAAGTCCCACCTACTCTCCTATTTTGCGTGTGTCACTCTTGTTTCAGACTTTAATGCATTTTTATGCAGTACAACAGTGTGAATGATTTTATTTTGTATTGTATTGTCCTGGTTTTGCGGGCTTCCTTACTGTCGGCTGTTTTATTTTAATGCCTTTTGAGTTCCCTTCTTATGAATTATTTAATAGAAAATCTATTGTCTAGTGACTCTTTTATGGTACCATCCCCCAAGAGCTTACATGTGTTCAGTGTTACAAATCTTTCTTTCAATTTCCTTTTTTTATTATATCTACTTTATTTTTACTACCTTTGCAGTTTGTTTCAGGGGCTCTTCCCTGGGATATGCTATATTTTATTTCTATTTTTTTTTTTTATTATTTATTTCTATTTTTTTTTATTTTTTTATTTTTATTTTCTTATATACCAGTGTCACGCTATAACCATTGGGTTTGATATCGATGCCTGGGGCTTACACCCATTGGAGGTGATCCTTCAATGGATGACGGTATCTCAATTAGTAGGAGCAGACTTCCATTCCATTTTCGGAGTGGCCTGCGGATTCGGTATTATTGCCCACATAGGAGTTGCTGGTATACATGATCGCCGTGGCAATAAAGAGACGTCTAAGACATTGGTTGAGATTGTGTACAGGTTGACTCGGGCATTCAATATTCTTGGAGGGTTAGTTTTATACGAGAAGTTTTCCTAACTTTTCAACGTTCTAGACTGGTTAGTCATATACGAGATGTTTCCTAACCATAAAATTTTGAGTGGGTTGTTGTACACGAGAAGTTCTCAAACTACAGGTCCTTTGGGGTGATTAGTCGTACACGAGAAGTTCAATCGTACACGAGAAGTTCAATAATCAGCGGAAACCCATTGGACCGCTGCTCTTCGACTCATGAGACCTTATTCGCTGGTTTTTTGAGTTCTTTTTGGGAGTGTTTGCAATGTCCCTTTTTGGGGGCTCTATCATGGGCTGGAGCTCATGGCCAAGTAACCTGGATAGCTCTTGGCAGGCAGGGAAACGGGGTTTCTTTATGCCTTTAGAAGCACACTCTGGAGAGTAGTATTAATTAGGGGTAGAGTAGTATAGATACATAATAGCTGACACCATTCACTTTTGTACTTTTTTTCTTAAACTCTCCTTTCCTTTCCTCCTTTCCTCTTTGTGACTGTCATTTGTCTGTTAATTTGACCTGCGGTAAAAGCGTTGAGCTTCCCGCCAATTAGTAATTTTTATTCGGGTCCCTTTGTTGGAGCACATTAATAGATGTGTGAGTATGATTGTGTTATGTCTCTGCATGTTTTACTATCAGAATAATCATTGATGTTTTTGTAAACTGTTAGCACATTATCATTTCTAGGTCTCCTTGTTATCTCTGAAGCTGCCTTTTGAACCACTGACCTTGGACCAGGTTCTAGATCTGGTCAATATATATATATTATTAATCTAGTTCATTTTTTCTATAGCAAATTACAGGTCTGAAGCTTATTTGTAGACCACTTGCTCACTAGGTCCCGTTATTATACATATTGGGTGATGTTGTTCACTACCCATTATATCATATCTTCCTCTCCGCACCCAACACCAGATACTGGTGATCTGACATCTATTCAGATCTCTGGTAAGGACTTTCCGTCCGAAACAAACCTTTCTATTTTGCGGTTGACCTCCCTATGCCACCGAGAGTTCGGAAGGGCATAGTGACCCCGCCAACTGTCCTCTTTCTCAATTGATTTTCTGCGCTGGAGATTACATTGCACGAATCGTGAGTATATTTTCATTTATTGTATGTATTGCTATTGAGCTTGCCTTTGTATACTTTCATGGCCTGTTGGATTAGCTCTAATTTAAATGTTTATTTTACCAAATTTAGGATAAAGATTTTGTCCTCAATACACAGGGACACCTCTGTATGTGGGACAATAACTTTGTATGTGTATGAGTGTGGTTTTCCTTTCTATACTGTCTGTGTGCTATGACTTGTAATTGGCTACTTGAATATTTATTTTTATATTTTTTGTTTTAAAACCCTAAAAAAATTACTTAACCGTGCACAATTCCAATGCTTGGTTTTGAACTACATTTAGAAATATCTTGCTTCCTCTTCTGAACTTTAAGTTTTCTACTTATCAAGGTTGGGTTACTGTTTTAATTTTATGTCTATATGTTGCCGTGTGTCCTGTGGTAAATGGCATATATTAAACCAGCTAGTTATTAAGGAATCATTTCTTTAGTTTTAAATTAGTGCTTTAAGGTTACTCTGCGAGATTGCCTATCAACTGCAGTGGTAGTAAATCTCAAAGGAGTTTTTGTTTTTTTCAGGATTGTATATTATTTCATTTAAGCAAAGTTTGTTTGATTTGTGACGAGATGTTAAATACCTGATTGTTTTTGATTTCTGGTAAATTGCTTTCACTAGAAATGCAAGCACTTTTTAGTTTTAATGGAATAGGTGTGTGTTCTTTGAAAATTGCATAATTATTTCAGATATTTCCTATGAAAGGTTCTATATTATATGCCTTCTAAAACACTGTTTATTTGTGACGTTGTTTAAAATAACAAGTGCTGAAGTACACTTAGAGATTAACCCTTGCATAACATAACTACCTGGTAAATCCGAACTAAAGAAATTTAGGTTGCTATTATTTCAGAGCTATGTTCAGATAAGACTAGCTACAATTGCCACCTTCCTTTTTATTGAAAACCGTACCTCTGGTAGCAGATAAAGTAATAACCTTCTCCTCTTTCCTCTCCTGAAGTATTAATTCTATGAAGACTAATTACACCAGCATGAAGTTTTAATATAAAAACTTCAACTTACAGTTTTTGTCTGATGTATAGTCCTGTTTTCAGTCACCATTATATCCAATGCTTGCAGTGAGCAGTAAACTCAAATTTGACACAGGAAACACCGTTATTTCGTGATTTCCTTAGGACCGAATAACAGAGATTAACCCTTGTAGTTCTTATTTTCTCTTAAGTTCATTTTTACAAAAGCTTTGAACTCAGTATATGATACAGGAATTGATTACGTGTTTCAGATTTTTAATAACTAGATGGGTTTTTCTGTGGTCCTGTGTTATCCTTGCTACTCTTTGTTTAGAATTCAATTTACAATGTAGGCTTACAAGCTGTTCCATTTATCATACTGGTCTATATGAACATATCATACTGGTCAATTTATGCATTTATTGCATTAATAAAAATTGTTATTATATCCTTGATTTTTGAATTTTACTAAAATGTTTTAAGAAATGCTCCTACTTGTCTCCTGTTTATAAATTGGTTCCTCCTCTGTATTTATAATATACTCTAAATTGTAAATTGATTCCTGGGAATATATAAGCTTATTTTTAGCTATCCCTCTGAATGTGAATCTTGATATGCTGTCATGATTTAGGGCCCAAATTGTGAAAGCATTGAAAGGATCAGTTTAAAATTTAATATAATTTTTATTTTCCAAATTGGCTCTGAGCTATTACAGAGGACTATAGGTTGTTGTCCTTCTCATTTGACCTATTTAAACCTTGTAAAGGTCACGTGAGGAGGCCTCATAGAAATATATAGTTTTTACATTTCTGATATTGGCTTTTCTCTATCTCTCTAAATATCATATTAAAGTCTGCATTTTCCTAGAGCAGACTCTGACCACAATGTTTCCTCAGACTCTGCTGACTTCCTGTGCCAGCAACATCTAATCTACAGAGACAAATTGTTTTCTACTTGTAACTTATGATTTTATATATTGAAACTATGCTCCACCTATTGGTGCCCCAAGGAACTAACAATGCATTCTTTGATTTTTTCTTTCTAATGGTCCTGTGCTGAGATTTGACCACTTTATTATCTTATATTAGCTCTATTTATTAAGTCCTGTAGGTTGAGTGAAGACTGCTAATCCAATTCCTGACCTACCGCCTTTATTCCAGTTTGGTACTTCTGCTACAACTGACCTCTGACAAGAAAAAGAAGCGCTACCTTCTCCAATGAGAATTTTCTTTTGTCCAAATGATGTCATTAACTTAGACCTTCTTGGTTATGCTCTTAAATATTCTACTGTATTAAATATTTTTACAGGCTCATCTTTTCCAGAACATACATGTCACTTTACGTATGAGCTCTCTATTACAACAGACAGCGACCGTGATTCCAGAAGATACTTCCATCACCTGGACTAGTTATGAGTTTTAAATTCCTGCACATTAGACTTCTGCTCTGATTATGACTATTTCCTAAGCCACCCTTCTTTCTGAATCATCTAACTCGTAAGTCCTGCTGGCCTCCTGCAGCTGAGGGCTCAACCCTTGGTGAATGTTAGTCATCGCAGGTGAAGATTCCATACCTACTGGCCATAGATTGCAACGCATTATCCATGCCTTTTGCTTATTTTTGTTCACCATATTTTTGACCCTCCATACATCAATAACTCGAACAATCAATTTTTATTATTAGTTTTTTGTACTCTTTTCTTTTGTTCCATAAACTTTACCATTGTTATTGGATCATCTCTTCGTAATAATTACCAGTCTGTCTTGCACATTATGCAAGCCAGAAGTGGGGATATATTATGCAAATCCCAATTCCTAGTATTAAGAGGGTTGAAGTTGAAGCTCTGACCCCTACCAATCAGGAGATATAATTTCATATATACTATTGCACTGTTTCTCCATGTTTACATTGTCTTTCATGTCTCTTGACATCTATATATTATTTTTGCTTATTCAGTTCACACTGATTATGCCCACCAAGATATAGCAATGTAACATTCAGGCATACAGTCATCTTGATGGACTGATTATGATGGTGCATGTCTAGAATAAAGACATGGAAAGATCCAAGTTTGTACACCACAAGTACGTCTTCAAGATCTATCCAGGCCCAAATGATGTTAGATCCCCCAAGGTTGTGGCAATAATCTTTACACCTTGCAAACTACTGGATCACAAGTCTTGGGTCCATGTGAAAGATATACGGGTTTACTCAGCCACAGAACCAGATGTTACCAGCCTAACCATCTCAAGACCAGCCACTTCCTTCAGCAGGCCAGCCTGAAAACCCAGATCTCCGTCCAGATTCTTCTGCGCTTCCACCGCCTCGATGAAAGAGAATTCAGAACTGATACTTAATTTGAGAATTACTGTTGCTGTTTATGGACATTATAGACTCATATTTTGTTTTATTTTCAGTGTAGCAGTAATCCTGTCTATATATTGAAAAGGTTTTATTTTTATTTTCCTATTATTTCCTTTATTGTTCTAATTGTTTTTCCAAGAGTTTCCCCGTTATTTCTGTTTATGTAATTTAAATTGAAGTTGATATTGCTCAGATACAAGGGTAACATCAAACCCTAATACTGGCTATGATATCATAATGTAGGTGTAAACCCTGTTAGTATCAACCAGTTATGCAATTGTTTAACTTTGGTGTAGGCTTACTTAAGCTGCATATCTTTCTGTAGGTTTGACTAAGCTCCAAGTGGGATAACGGATATATAAAATGCTTCCCATACTTCCAGATCATTATGCATATGTCAAGTTCCATGCATGTCCTTTGTTAATATGAATTTTCCTAGGATTGACCATTTTTGCTGTATGAGGCAACCTTATACTTGCTATCCACTTTTTAGTGCTCATGATTGGATGCCAATGATGAGTAATAGTAAGGTCCAGGAATTCCGACCTGTTTAAGGATTCTGAATACCTACAACCTAAAACAGCCTGCAATCTAAGTACTAACCATATAGTTGTTGAGCCACCATAACAATACTTAATCAAAACTACTATTCCTTCCGAGGACCACTGAGATAGATACATTAGATTATCTCTCCATGCGCTATGCAACAGATATAATAGACGTCATAGAAAGACCTGAAAGTATTTACTAGTATGATCCACCTGAAATTGCTATTACCCGCATACCTATACTTCATGGGATTTTGTAGATGAACTCATGGATTTGTCCCATTCATAAAACCTCTCTCACTACAGGTTTGAGTAAGTCTCAAGAGAGATGACATCAGGATTAAGGCCCAAGGGATTGGGTAATATAAAAGGAATTCCATATGCCCAAAAATATACCACCTAAGAATGAAGTTTTCTGTCTTGCATAATATCTGCTAGCAATCCATAAGAGCAAAACTCCCCCTCTCGTTTGATAGCTTGCCACCTTCTGGAATGGATGATGACGAGCTTGACGAGCTTTGTGTCACCCCTCCTCAGAGGGGGTGACAAGTGGGAAATGTATAATTATAGTACAGCAAGAGGCCCTCACTGGATGCCCACCGGAAGGGTGGAAGGCCAGATTTTAGGACTCAGGCTGTAAAAATACCAGCTAGGTTTAAAAATCTATGACTGGCTGAGCAAGGACTTGCTTTTCCTGCAAGTTAAATGTGTTCTAGCTTAAGACCTATCCACTGGAATAGTGGTGGGCCAAGCTACATAGCTTTAAACAGCTGAAAAGCACTGACTAGGCCTGATAACAAGATGATGGCCTTATAGCAGAGAGCCTGCAAGAGCAAGGACTGCTTGGTGAGTTCTAATGAAACCTGGTGCAACTTCCAAATTGAGTGTAACACACATGATGTAGAAGTTAAAGACAGAAATGATAAGAAGTTTGGTTCATAACACGGAGTCTGTCTTTAATAAGTTGGCACCCAGATCACAAGATGTTATGAAATTGATATATCTATATTTAGATATCTTCATAAGAACAAAGTGTTTACAAAAAAGGAAATTACACAATAGCCATGTTTGGATGTCCGTATCTAGGGAGATATTGACAAAAAGGGAAATTGCACAATAACTTGCAATAGTTAGAACGGAAAAGTGAGGGTACAGATGGACACCTGCCGGAAATGATTCAGAGGTTGGGCAATATTGAGAAAAAAAACAGGGTCTTGCCATTGACTTGTATTGAGATCTGCGCCTATAAAAGAGATGAGATTTTGGCAGATCATTGGAACGGTCCCGAACTCTTCTCGGAGGGCAGAAGCTCTGTGCAATTGAACCCAGAACCTGTCTGATGAATGTATCTGATTAAAGTCTGATTTGCAAATAAACTCTTCATTCCAAATGATGATTTGTGGGCTTCACTTAATGATGAAAGGCTGTAAGTATAAATGCTTTTGCTACATCAGGCTATCATTCGCTGCATTGTATAACCTGTAGTCTAAATCCCTTAGAGGCAATAACTCCTTGAGTACCCCAGTACTAGTGCTATTTAGAGATGGAGTCAGATTTAAGGTCACTCCAGCCTTCTTGGGGGGCTCGGGACCCCCCAATTCTCAACAATACGCCGGGCCCCCTCCCTACCCATCTTCAAATCATTGCTCAAAGCCCACCTCTTCAATGTCGCCTTCGGCACCTAATCACTACACCTCTTCTCAGGAAATCTTAACTACCCCAACTTGACATTTCATCCTTTAGATTGTAAGCTCTTCTGAGCAGGGACTGTCCTTATTTGTTAATTTGTACAGCGCTGCGTAACCCTAGTAGTGCTCTAGAAATGTTAAGTAGTAGTAGTAGTACTCTCGCCCTCCTGTAGTTTCCAACCCCTCCTCCTACCGCAGTCTCACTGCTTCTCATCCTTTGAAGCCCACTCCATCCGGCTATTCTACCGCTCCCACTCAGAGTGGAAGTCATCTACCGCCCCCATGATAAATCCTTCTCTTCCTTCCTCACCGACTTTGATGCTTGGCTCTCTGTTTTCTTGAACCCTCATCTCCGTCCCTCATTCTCGGAGACTTTAACATACAGGCTGATGACCCATCCGACCCTCACGCTTCTAAGTTCCTCACCCTAACATCCTCCTTCAACCTCCAGCTGTGCTCTACCACCCCTACTCACCGTGACGGCCATTGTCTTGACCTCGTCCTCTCCACCTCCGGCTCACCCTCCAATTTCCAAGCTTCAGCTCTTCCTCTCTCCGATCACCACCTGATCACATTCACACTTCTTCACCCATCCATCCATCCCATCCATCATGTCCTCCGAGACTGTCGACAAATCTCCGCTTACAATGCCGCTCTCTCTCTCTGCTCTGGACACCCTCGCACCATCCACCTCCGACCCACAAAGCGTACTAATCCCCAGCCTTGGCTGACCCCTTGCATCCGTTACCTTCGCTCCTGCGCACGATCTGCGGAACGCCTCTGGAGGAAATCTCGTACTCATTCAGACTTCCTTCACTATAAATTCATGCTATCCTCCTTCCACTCCTCCCTATTCCTTGCAAAACAGGACTATTACACCCAATTGACCAATTCTCTCAGCTCCAACCCTCGTCGTCTCTTCGCCACCCTTAACTCTCTCCTCAAGGTGCCCCCCACTCCCACTCCCCCCTCACTCTCTCCTCAATCACTGGCTGATTACTTCCGCGACAAGGTGCAAAAGATCAACCTTGAGTTCACTACCAAGCCATCACCTCCTCTTCACCCATTAACCCTCTCCCTCAACCAACCAACCCAGGCCTGCTTCTCCTCCTTTCCTGAGATCACCGAGGAGGAAACCTCCTGCCTTCTTTCCTCCTCGAAATGCACCACCTGTTCCTCTGATCCCATCCCCACCAACCTAATTAACACCATCGCCCATACTGTCAACCCCTCCATCTGTCGCATCCTTAACCTCTCTCTCTCCACTGCAACTGTCCCTGACACCTTCAAGCACACCATAGTCACACCTCTCTTCAAAAAACCATCACTTGACCTTACCTGCCCCTCCAACTATCACCCCATTTCCCTCCTACCCTTCCTCTCCCAAATACTTGAGCGCGCCGTTCACAGCCGCTGCCTCAATTTTCTCTCCTCTCATGCCATCCTCGATCCACTCCAATCCGGTTTTCGTCCTCTCCACTCGACAGAAACAGCACTCTCTAAAGTCTGCAATGACCTGCTCCTGGCCAAATCCAGAGGCCACTACATCCTCATCCTCCTCGATCTTTCCGCCGCTTTTGACACTGTCAATCACGATTTATTTCTCGCCACACTGGCCTCATTTGGGTTCCAGGGCTCTGTCCTCTCCTGGTTCTCCTCCTATCTCTCCCACTGCACCTTCAGGGTACAATCTCATGGATCTTCCTCCACTCCCATCCTGCTATCTGTTGGAGTTCCCCAGGGATCTGTCCTTGGACCCCTTCTCTTCTCTATCTACACTTCTTCCCTGGGCTCACTGATCTCATCTCATGGCTTCCAGTATCATCTTTATGCTGATGACACCCAGCTCTATCTCTCCACACCAGACATCACCGCAGAGACCCAGGCCAAGGTATCGGCCTGCCTATCCGACATTGCTGGGATGTCCAACCGCCACCTGAAGCTGAACATGTCCAAGACCGAGCTCCTCGTCTTTCCACCTAAACCCACTTCTCCTCTTCCTCCACTCTCTCAGTTGATAACACCCTCATCCTCCCCGTCTCATCTGCCCGCAACCTCGGAGTCATCTTCGACTCCTCCCTCTCCTTCTCTGCGCATATCCAGCAGACTGCCAAAACCTGTCGCTTCTTCCTCTTCAACATCAACAAAATTCGCCCTTTCCTCACTGAGCACACCACCCGAACTCTCGTCCACACTCTCATTACTTCTCGCCTCGACTACTGCAACTTACTCCTCACTGGCCTCCCACTCAGCCATCTATCCCCCCTTCAATCCGTTCAGAACTCTGCCGCACGTCTTATATTCCGCCAAAACCGTTATTCTCATATCACCCCTCTCCTCAGGTCACTTCACTGGCTTCCGATCAGATACCGCATACAATTCAAGCTTCTCCTCCTTACTTACAAATGCACTCAGTCTGCTGCTCCTCACTACCTCTGTACCCTCATCTCCCCCTACGTTCCTGCCCGTAACCTCCGCTCACATGACAAATCCCTCCTCTCAGTACCCTTCTCCACCACTGCCAACTCCAGGCTCCGCTCATTTTGCCTTGCCTCACCCTAGGCCTGGAACAATCTTCCTGAATCCCTACGCCAAGCCCCCTCCCTACCCATCTTCAAATCCTTGCTTAAAGCTCACCTCGTCAATGCTGCTTTCGGAACCTAACCTTTCGAACATATAGGCTGCCCCAATCTGTCTGACCTATCAGATTGACTGTACATTTGTCTTTTAGATTGTAAGCTCCTTGAGCAGGGACTGTCCTTCCATGTTAAATTGTACAGCGCTGCTTAACCCTAGTAGCGCTTTAGAAATGTTAAGTAGTAGTAGTAGATAGAATAATAAAAGCAACTAAAAGTTGACAATTTCAATATAGAATTGATAAATATTGAGACTCAAGTACAATGATAGTGAGTAAAATATGTTGAGTAATATTAGATAGGTAATCATTAATTATAGAGTGATCAACTAAGGATTTGATTATCCAAGAGATATGAAGTAATTAAGGGCCCTTTTTACCAAGCTGTGCAAAAGGGGCTTGCGCTGGTGTCGGCATGCATTTTTCATGGGTGCTGAGGCCCCCTTCTACCGCAGCAGAGAAGTCTCTCTTTCCTTCAGAAAATGGCGTGCAGCAATAAAGCACTTGTTGCGTGGCCATTTCGGAGGGAGCCCTTGGGTGGCGGTAAGAGCTCCCACACCTACCCAGCGGTAACCGGGAAGCACCACGGGACTGCCCGATTACCACCAGGTACACTCCGGCATTATGAAAAAATATTTTTCGTAGCGCCAGATATGACTGTGTGCTAGGGGTGGAAAGTACTGCCGGGCTGCTGTACCCTGGCGGTACTTCCCATATAGCTTACCGCCGTTTAGTAAAAAGGGCCCAAGAGAGATAGAATATGACATAGAAAGATCAAACATTGTACAGTTCAAAATTAGTTCTTTGTTTTATTGAAGGATGGCAGCTACGAAATTAGTAAGCGGTCTTGAATGCAAAAATTATAGGGACAGGCTTATGAACCTCAACATGTGTACGCTGGAAGAGAGGAGGAGAGAAGAGACATGATAGAAACGTTTAAATATCTCAAGGGCATTTATGTACAGGAAGAGAGCCTTTTTCAAATGAAGGAGAGCTCTGGAACGAGGGGGCATATGACAAAGTTGAGAGGGAATAGGCTTAGGAGTAACCTAAGGAAGTATTATTTCACAGAAAGGGTGGTGGAGGAGTGGGATGGCCTCCCGGTGAGGTGGTGGAGTCCAGGACTGTTCATGGGATAAGCATGTGGGATGCTTAGGAACAGGAAGAATTAGGGGTTACAGAGGTTGGGCAGACTGGATGGGTCATGTGGCCTTTATCTGCCGTCATGTTTCTATGTTTCTAACTGAAAAAATGTGTTTTCAGTAAGCTTTGAAATATCATGTAATCATTTGTGTATCTAATTTGTTTAGGGTTCCAAGAATTGGTGCCTTGATATGAGAAGCTGGTAGTATGAATTTTTTGTAGATTACATTCTTGCATCTAGGAAAATGTAAGATGAGATATTCTCTGGATGATATAATGGCGTTACGTGGTGGTAATTCAATTAGATCATTCATATAGGATAGTGGCATGCCGTGCAGATTTTGATGACTAAATACACACATAGCTTGAATGATATTCTATTCTTTATTGGCACCCAATGTAAATGATGAAGGAGAGGAGCAGCTTTGACAAAGTGAGATACGCAGATATGTTTTGAGTGGTTTGTAGTTGTTATGGGTTGTTTTTTTTAAGAAAACCACATTTGATTCCTGCATAGATGGAATTACAATAGTCAAATTTTGTTAAAACAGGAGATTGAACTAAACTAAGGTATGAAAGACTGGTCTTGTGAAAAATTGTCTTAGCCTCCTTAGATTCCAGAACACGTTAAAAGTACTTGACATCACTTTAGAGACTTGATTTTCAAAGGATAGATATTGGTCAATTGTAATCTCATCTATCTATCTATCTATCTATCTATCTATCTATCTACTACTACTACTACTTAACATTTCTAGAGCGCTACTAGGGTTACGCAGTGCTGTACAATTTAACAAAGAGAGACAGTCCCTGCTCAAAGAGCTTACAATCTAATAGACAAGTGAACGGTCGGTCCGATAGGGGCAGTCAAATTGGGGCATGCTGGATTCACTGAACGGTAAGGGTTAGGTGCCGAACGCAGCATTGAAGAGGTGGGCTTTAAGCAAAGACTTGAAGACGGGCAGGGAGGGGGCTTGGCGTAAGGGCTCAGGAAGGTTGTTCCAAGCATAGGGTGAGGCGAGGCAGAATGAGCGGAACCTGGAGTTGGCGGTGGTGGAGAAGGGTACTGAGAGGAGGGATTTGTCCAGTGAACGGAGGTTTCGGGCGGGAACGTAAGGGGAGATGAGGGTAGAAAGGTAGTGAGGGGCAGCAGACTGAGTGCATTTGTAGGTAAGAAGGAGAAGCTTGAATTGAATGCGGTATCTGATCGGAAGCCAGTGAAGTGACCTGAGGAGAGGGGTGATGTTTTGCTTAAATGGCTTCGACTTGTTGGGAAGAATGGATGGCACATACAGTTCTTTTTCTGCGTCAGTTACTGTGCTACTGAGTTACTATTCACTCAATTCTCAACTATACAACTGAAAGACCTAGAGAAAGGCTTTTTAATCCTTTGTTTAACCAGATTCAGTGTGGTACTCTGGGCTTCTACAATCTGTTTGCTTATATGTAAATAGTTGGAAACTAAGAAAGCAGCTCTTCTCATGGGGATTTTGATCTGGTTAAACTTGCTGACTAGTATTACAATAGCACAGGGCTTGGGATTACTGCTCCTCTACCTGTTTATACTGGACAAGGGAAGAAGAGTACATTATGACACCTCATGTGAGACAATCGAGAGAGAGAGTGCAGAACTGCCAAAGAATAAGAGATTGCCTCATGTACTCAGACTGTAAGCTCCTTGGGGAAGGAACTTATTGTACCTACATGCTAAAAATACTGTCAATCACATTAAACTTCATTGGGAAGTTGAGTTAATAATCTAAGAATGAATTTATTAATGGTCACTATGATGACCTCTGGATGTATAACTGGCTGTAGGAAATTATAAGTATTTTCAGATGCATTACCCATAACTATCATCTTTGAAAATACATGTGTAACTTGAACAGATGCATTTATGTCCAGATGTTAGATCTGATGTCTACTCTTTGGTACTTGGATATTTAAGTGAAATATTGAATGACTAAATTTTATCACCAAACTCATAGCTATTTTCCCTCCTCTTGCCTTATGCCAAACCACATCCCTTTTCCTGACGGATACATTTGGCCATGCTGCATATCCCATGTCAATACTTTTGAATATCAGTCTAAAGAATTCCTAGAGAAGAATGAGAAGCAGAACATCTGCGGTGGATTTCCCATGTTATATCTCTACCTGACACCCTCAGCTCAGACTGAGAGTGGGGGTCTGGACACTGTAAGAGAACAGAGGATGATCCAGCTACTTACATGAATCTTGAGGATGTTGGAGAGGGAACACCTTCACCTCACAAAGTGTCAAATACTGCTTGCGATTTGGCAGGACCACGCTGACATAACGACCTTCCATCCCATTACAACAGAGCGTTGTGATGGAGCCCGCTCTGATATCAGTGATGTTGCCACATCTGGATATTTGGGAAGAAATCAAGATGACTGGTTTATTGAGAGATGGACCCCACCTAAAATATGGCCAGTCTTATCCTGTTGAGAGAAGAGAGAGGACTCAGAGACAGGATTAATAAGGGTTTATAACCATCCTTGCCATGATGAGATGGAAGAAACCTTGAAGGAAATGACAACAGCACCCTGAGGCCCCGTGACAGGGTTTGTCCTAGCCTCATGTTTGCTCTCTGCCCCCATTCCAGAAAAATAAAAAGTAGAAACTGAGGGCTCAATATTTAAAATGATTTAAATCAGCTGCCTGGGGCTAACTGAACATATCCAGTTAGCACTCAAGCTGAAACTGGCTATTTTGTGGGCATTCTGCGGTCAGAATCAGTACTAACCAGCCATAGTAACTACGTAAATAGGACCACATAAAAGTCATTCCTATATTTATTTATTTCACCGTAACCAGCTATGAGTTCACCACCGTCATATAGCCAGAAATTCAATGCCAGAACCCAGACATGGCTTGCACCAGCAGGGCCGTGCCTAGGGTCGTTGGCGCCCCCCTGCAGACTATCAGTTGGCGCCCCGCCCCCCCCATGTGTCATCTCCTTTCTCTCAATGCGCCCCTCCCCCCGCCGCTCGCTGAGCAGCTGAAGAGATAGATTCCCCGCTTCACTTACCTGGGTGTAGAGCTCGCAGGCGGACATGTCTATGTGCTGATGGGGAGGGAGGGAGGAGAGCCCAAGCGCTGTGCGCGGGAAGGCAGCAGCGCATGCGCATAGGCGCCGACGCACCAACGTGGTACGGTACGGTTTATTTTTTAATTTTGAAATAGAACTCGACCGGCAGTGGCGCCCTTGAAGGCAGGCGCCCCCCTGCGGTGCTTACCCCGCTTACTGGGTTGGCATGGCCCTGTGCACCAGTTAGAAAAATGCTGTTTGCCATGAACTGAATATTGAGGCCCTACAGTTGTTCTCTTGGTCCCCTTGTATGTAGGTAATATTGATCCCTCAATCAGAAGAGTGCACTAAAATCCTCTCAACTAACCCTTCTATGCCACTTCAGACCTTCCAGTGCATTTCTCAAGAAGTTCTCGCCCAGCTTAGAAACTTCTCTGCAAATTAACTGATAGCCTCTTTACTATTCATTTTAATATGCTGTGTGCTGATGTCTACCATGTGAGATAACTTCGGTACTGAAACCCTTTCGGCATCATGTGCCGCTTGTTAATTGCAGCCTTCTGCCCACAGTAGCTTTCTGCATTGGTCTTAATCATATTTACAATCCACTGTGTTCACAAGTACACATGGGAATATGAAGACAATTCTTTGGGATTCCAAAACTGAGTCTAATCAAAATTAAGGCTAGGGCCATCACACAAATCGAAGGTATACAATAAGGGTTGTAGACTTTCTCTTAGCAGATTTAAGAGGGCAAAACATTGACCATGGATCTTTCAAATTTGAGACACCTAATCAGTGATCACCCCCAATTATTGTGTTCTCAAATGGTCAGATGTTTGGCTATCATCCTTCCTCAGTCAGAAAGTCACCACCTTCTCCTAATTCAACACAGGACACTGTCAGTCTTATTTTCGAAAGTGATGGGCGCCCATATTTCAACCAAATCGGTATAATCGAAAGCCGATTTTGGGCGTCTTCAACTGCACTCCATCATGGAAACAAACAAAGTTGATGGGAGGGTGTCGGAGGCATGGTGAAGGCGGGACTGGGGCATGTTTATCGGCCGAGAAGAGATGGGCGCCTTCGGCCAATAATCGAAAAAAAGGCATTTTACCGTGAATTTGGGTCCCTTTTTTTGGACCCTTGTTTTCATGAACAAGTCCCCAAAAGTGCCCCAACTGCCCAGATGACCACCGGAGGGAATCGGGGATGACCTCCCTGGACTCCCCCAGTGGTCACTAACCCCCTCCCACCAAAAAAAATAGCTTTAAGAACTTTTTTTCCAGTCTATATGCCAGCCTCAAATGTCATACCCAGCTCCATGACAGCAGTATGCAGGTCCCTGGAGCAGTTGTTAGTGGGTGCAGTGGACTTCACCCAGATGGACCCAGGCCCCCCACTACCTGTTACACTTGTGCTGGTAAATGGGAGCCCTCCAAACCGCCCCCAAAACCCACTGTACCTACATGTGGGTGCCCCCCTTCAGCCATAAGGGCTGTGGTAATGGTGTAGAGTTGTGGGCAGTGGGTCTTGGGGGGCTCAGCACCCAAAGGAAGGGAGCTATGGACTTGGGAGGTATTTTTTTTTTTTTTTACTTTTTACAAGTGCCTCCTAGGGTGCCCGGTTGGTGTCCTGGCATGTGATGGGGACCAGCGCACTACGAATCCTGGCCCCTCCCATGACCCAATGCCTTGGATTTGTTCGTTTTTGAGGTGGGCGCCTTCGGTTTCCATTATCGCTGAAAAACGATACCACCCAGCTCAAATCCGCACAAATCCGATGCATTTGCCCGGCACAAACCGTATTATCGAAAAAAAGATGGACGCCCATTTTTTTCGAAAATACAGTCTGTCCTGCCCCTTCACGTACCCATTCTCGGACATAGACGCCCATGGAGATGGGCGTTTGCATTCGATTATGCCCCTCTGTGTGTTCAACCAGGATTCAACTAAGGCACAGCATTGTGGAACGTTTCTGGTAACAAAGGCAGACAGAGCTGATAATGTTTGTACAGAGAAAGTAATCCATCTCAAGGTCTCAATACTAAGCCCTGGGATTGGTAACACGGAATGTGTGCCACATGCTATTTCCGGTGCTCGAAAATTATTTATATTTTTTTAGCATTGGTTATCGCCGGGTTAGCGTGTGAGCCCTTACCACATCCATTTAGGCTTGCTGTATGTTGGGGCCCAGCTTCTTGGCATCAGCTTCTGCAGTTGGATGCTGTCACCTTCTATCCTATGCTTTAATAAATTAAATAAGAAAATCTATCTCCTTGACTAGACACAGTATAATTAAGTGGATAATCACAATCTTTATCTATCGTATGTCTATTCTTATACTGCTTCCCTATTAAGGAAGAACCCCAATTCTTCAGCATTTCATGTCATAGTATCACTCATGCCAAATTCTGGAGTTCAAGTCAGTACTCATCAAACAGGTTCAGGCCCTATATACAAACACAGCCCTGTCAGAACAGAATCTTAGATTTATTTTGAAAGAAAATGGAAAAACTTTCTCTGAGCTTAGTTTTCTTTCTTAAATCCCTCTGCAGTCACCCAGCCACTTTTCACAGACATTCCCAATCCCAGCTCATCACTTTTCTCAAATCAAGAGGTTCGTCTGGATAAGGATATTCAAGCTTTACTGCTTTCTGTGACAGTCCATTTCGTAAACAAATTTAAAAATATTTATTTAGGAAATCTGTCCTGAATTGTAATAATTAGTTAGGTTGCTATCATTTTAATTAAATTTAAATACTAATGTTTTATAATATTGACTATTTTTCTGTAACGAAGGATGCTATATTGGAGAAACAGGCCAGATGCTTAAGACAAGATTCAATCTGCACAGACATCACATGAAAATAGCCGGTGCCAGTCAGGCCCCCACCCCTGTGGGCCAACACTTCACATGACCAGAACACTGCACCAGTGATTTCACAGTAAGAATACTGAACGGTAATTTTAAAACAATACAGGAGCGTAAGACCTTTGAAGTAAGAATGATTGAATATTTTGACATCCAACAGACAGGACTTAATAAAGATCTGGGTTTTCTAACCCATTATAAAACATAAAGCTGTATTTCTCTGTTTATCACCCTCCTCTCACCTACCAACACCCATCCTGTTAGAATATCAATGAAATGCTTTGATGTCCCCATGCATACCCCCACCCTCTCACTCTGTCAGACTGTCAAAGTAATGCTTTGATGTTTCTCTCATATATACTATCTGCTACCACATTTGCTTATTTCCGATCTGAGGAAGAAGGGCAACCTTCGAAAGCTAATCAAGAAATGTATTAAGTTATGTCCAATAAAAAAGGTATCATCTTATTTTCTTTTCCATGTTTTATTTTGTTTGATTTCTATTGATAACCTTTAAGGTAGACTAACACGGCTACCACACCTCTGTACTTTCTGGAAATTTCCAGCTTCTTTGTAAATATAATCCGCTTTGAACCAAGAGGTATATAGTGGAATATAAGTTATATTGTTATTGTTATTATTACACATTGGGCAGGAAAATAACATTTTAACACCCCCCCTCCCCCAGTTCTTTGTCACTAATGACTCTAAACCCTTTCTTTTAAATTTAATAATTATATTTATGGACACTGGGCCAGCTTTCAACTACATTAGACCCCAAACCCCCAAACCCACTCACTACTACTAATTACTACTACTTTTCATTTCTATAGCGCTACTAGACGTATGCAGCGCTGTACACTTGAACGTGAAGAGACAGTCCCTGCCTGACAGAGCTTACAATCTAATTAGGACAAACAGGACAAACAATAGATAAGGGAATATTAAAGTGAGGATGATAAAGTAAGGGTTCTGAACAAGTGAACAAGGGTTAGGAGTTAAAAGCAGCATCAAAAAGGTGGGCTTTTAGCTTAGATTTGAAGACGGCCAGAGATGGAGCTTGACGTACCGGCTCAGGAAGTCTATTCCAGGCATATGGTGCAGCAAGATAAAAGGAACAGAGTCTGGAGTTAGCACTGGAGGAGAAGGGTGCAGATAAGAGAGATGTACCCAGTGAACGGAGTTCCCGGGGAGGAATGTAGGGAGAGATGAGAGTGGAGAGGTACTGAGGAGCTGCAGAGTGAATGCACTTATAGGTCAATAAGAGGAGTTTGAACTGTATGTGGAAACGGATAGGAAGCCAGTGAAGTGACTTGAGGAGAGGACTAATATGCTCAAAGCCCAACTCTTCAATGTCGCCTTCAGCACCTAACCACCATACCTCTATTCAGGAAATCTAGACTGCCCCAACTTGACATTTCGTCCTTTAGATTGTAAGCTCCATTGAGCAGGGACTGTCCTTCTTTGTTAAACTGTACAGCGCTGCGTAACCCTAGTAGCGCTCTAGAAATGTTAAGTAGTAGTAGCATAATGACACTGGTGGAATATTAGTCGTGCAGCAGAATTTTGAACAGATTGAAGAGGAGAGAGATGGCTAAGTGGGAAACCTTTGAGAAGCAAGTTTCAATAGTCTAAGCGAGAGGTGATAAGAGTGTGGATGTGGGTTCTGGTAGTGTGCTCAGAAAGGAAAGGGCGAATTTTGGTGATATTATAGAGAAAGAAACAACAGGTTTTAGCAGTCTGCTGAATATGTGCAGAGAAGGAAAGGGAGAAGTCGAAGATGACCCCAAGGTTATGAGCTGATGAGACAGGAAGGATGAGAGTGTTATCCACAGAAATAGAGAATTTCCAAGTTTTAAAACACATTTAAACATGCTTATATATTTTTTATCGAAATTTCCCATAAAACCCACAAAAGCCCATTGAGACGTCCCCTCAGACTAATAGCATCTCAGATGGTTCCATTTCTAAGTCTCATGTACCCATGTGGGGTGAAAGTAATCTGAGCACATTTTAAGTAGAAGAGGCGAGTTCTAATGTAGCACTTGAGAGTGCAACCACTGGAATCAACTCACACAGGATTGCTGTTGTCTGGACGGTCACCAATGCGTATCTCTGCATCCTTCAGTCGTTGCGAGCAACAGTCTTCCCGGTTCAGTACCACGATGGATGCAATTTTCCAGGAACGCCGTAGATCCAACCGCCACCAGGACCCTGTAGCAAATTCAGTATGGGTACAGGAGCCTTTCCGGGAATCTTTGTTTAAATTCCCATCGATGGCTAATATTGCAGCAGCATCATACTTCGTTGAACTCTGATTCGCTATTCCCATTGGTGCTATGTTTGTATCTGGAACCCAAATCCAAATCTTAGCAAGATTTGCAGTGCAGGAAGGACCAAAATTGTAACACAGTACAATAATATCAGTTCATTTAGTATCTTTTGCCAATCATGAACTCAGCAATTCTAACTAAGAATGGGTGAGTCGGTGTGGCATTAAATCAAGAACTTGAGACAAAATGGAAAAACCTTGCCTGGCTCATTATTGCCTGTTCAAGAAGGCATACCACAAGGATACATCCTAACTACCAAACAACATAACTTAAGCCTGAACTAGATATAACCTAAATCTCTATACCCGACTACCAAAGTCTACTCTACCACGAATGAACTTTAACATGATTGCCACTCTATCTTTAATTCTGAATATGAATTCTTTATATTAATTGTTTAACATAAAATGTCAATAATATTCTCTAATGCAATACCACTTGTATCTCTCACTCTGGAAATAGTGATCGCCATGACGGAACAATGTAAGCCACATTGAACCTGCAAATAGGTGGGAAAATGTGGGATACAAATGCAACAAATAAATAAATATATCTACAATTTAAGATAACAAAAAAAGTTAACTTTAAAATAGTTCTAAATTGCATAACAATTTTCTTTATAATGGAAAGAGTCAAATAATTGCATATTTAGCTCAAGAAAATTTCCCTCCAATTCACAAGTAGTTCTAAAGGAGTACTGACCGCTTCAGTCTGAATTTTAACACCAGCTGATGTGACTTTTCATGGCCCAACACTCAGCACTGAGGAGGTATGACCTATCCAAATCAGCAGGACTTATCCAAATCAGAAACACTTCAACCTGGATAAGTCCTAATGAATTTTGCCCCCCAAATTCTTTACTATCTATACTGTGGGTAAGAGCAAATGTGACTCATTTCATACCAAAACGCTGTCATATAGTTCAGGGGCATAGCCAGACAACAGATTTTGGGTGGGCCTAGGCAAGAAATGGGTGGGCACCAAGTGTTCTCCCCCCTCCCCCCCAACAACCACCCAAAAAATATCTCAGCTGGTGAGAAAACGCTTCTTTCCATCTTGGCAGTCTGCAGCAGGCATGCGCTGAAAACTGAGCACGCGCAGGTGCCGTTATTGTGGACAGTAGCGTTTTCATTACCATCAGGGGGAAATCTGAGCTGGCTGAGCTTGGGATCCCCACCAGCTACTGCTAAATGTGTGCTACTGTTAGGCGGGCCTGAGCCCAAAGTGGGTGGGCCCCGGCCCACCCAGGCCCACCTGTGGCTAAGCCAGTGATATAGTTGCAAAATGTCCCAAACATTGTATGGATGAAAACTTCAAAACTACAGTATAATAATATAACTCAATCTACTACTACTACTACTTAACATTTCTAGAGCGCTACTAGGGTACGCAGCACTGTACAATTTAACAGAGAAGGACAGTCCCTGCTCAAAGGAGCTTACAATCTAAAGGACGAAATGTCAAGTTGGGGCAGTCTAGATTTTCTGAGTAGAGATGTTGTGATTAGGTGCCGAAGGCGACATTGAAGAGGTGGGCTTTGAGCAAGGATTTGAAGATGGGCAGGGAGGGGGCCTGGCGTATGGGCTCAGGGAGTTTGTTACAAGCATGGGGTGAGGCGAGGCAGAAAGGGCGGAGCCTGGAGTTGGCGGTGGTGGAGAAGGGTACTGAAAGGAGGGATTTGTCTTGAGAGCGGAGGTTACGGGTAGGAACGTAAGGGGAGATGAGGGTAGAAAGGTAAGGAGGGGTTGCAGATCGAGTGCATTTGTAGGTTAGTAGGAGAAGCTTGAACTGTATGTGGTATCTGATCGGAAGCCAGTGAAGTGACTTGAGGAGAGGGGTAATATGAGTATATCGGTCAAGGCGGAAGATAAGACGTGCAGCAGAATTCTGAACGGACTGAAGGGGGGATAGATGGCTAAGTGGGAGGCCAGTGAGGAGTAGGTTGCAGTAGTCAAGGCGAGAGGTAATGAGAGAGTGGATGAGAGTTCGGGTGGTGTGCTCAGAGAGGAAGGGGTGAATTTTGCTAATGTTATAGAGGAAGAAGCGACAGGTCTTGGCTATCTGCTGGATATGCACAGAGAAGGAGAGGGAGGAGTAGAAGATGACACCGAGGTTGCGGGCAGATGAGACGGGGACAATGAGGGTGCTATCAACTGAGATAGAGAGTGAAGGGAGAGGAGAAGTGGGCTTGGGTGGGAAGACAATAAGTTCGGTCTTGGCCATGTTCAGTTTCAGGTGGCGGTTGGACATCCAGGCAGCAATGTCGGATAAGCAGGCCGATACTTTGGCCTGGGTTTCCACAGTGATGTCTGGTATGGAGATAAAACTGGATGTCGTCAGCATAAAGATGATAGTGGAAACCATGAGATGAGATCAGGGAGCCCAGGGAAGAGGTGTAGATTGAAAAAAGAAGGGGTCCAAGGACAGATCCCTGAGGAACTCCAACAGAGAGCGGGATAGGGGTGGAGGAAGATCCATGAGAGTGTACTCTGAAGGTACGATGGGAGAGATAAGAGGAGAACCAGGAGAGGACAGAGCCCTGGAACCCAAAAGAGGATAGTGTATCAAGAAGTAAGTTGTGATTGACAGTGTCAAAAGCGGCGGATAGGTCGAGGAGGATGAGGATGGAGTAGTGACCTTTGGATTTGGCGAGGAACAGGTCATTGCAGACTTTAGATAGTGCCGTTTCTGTCGAGTGTAGGGGGCGAAAGCTGGATTGAAGTGGATCGAGGATGACATGAGAGGGAGAAAATCA
>NW_021962870.1:0-89616 GCF_901765095.1 Microcaecilia unicolor | reverse complement strand
TGATTTTCTCCCTCTCATGTCATCCTCGATCCACTTCAATCCAGCTTTCGCCCCCTACACTCGACAGAAACGGCAACTATCTAAAGTCTGCAATGACCTGTGTCCTCGCCAAATCCAGAAGGTCACTACTCCATCCTCATCCTCCTCGACCTATCCGCCGCTTTGACACTGTCAATCACAACTTACTTCTTGATACACTATCCTCTTTTGGGTTCCAGGGCTCTGTCCTCTCCTGGTTTCTCCTCTTATCTCTCCCATCGTACCTTCAGAGTACACTCTCATGGATCTTCCTCCACCCCTATCCCGCCTCTCTGTTGGAGTTCCTCAGGGATCTGTCCTTGGACCCCTTCTTTTTTCAATCTACAACCTCTTCCCTGGGCTCCCTGATCTCATCTCATGGTTTCCACTATCATCTTATGCTGCGACATCCAGTTTTATCTCCATACCAGACATCACTGTGGAAACCCAGGCCAAAGTATCGGCCTGCTTATCCGACATTGCTGCCTGGATGTCCAACCGCCACCTGAAACTGAACATGGCCAAGACCGAACTTATTGTCTTCCCACCCAAGCCCACTTTCTCCTCTCCTTCACTCTCTATCTCAGTTGATAGCACCCTCATTGTCCCCGTCTCATCTGCCCGCAACCTCGGTGTCATCTTCTACTCCTCCCTCTCCTTCTCTGTGCATATCCAGCAGATAGCCAAGACCTGTCGCTTCTTCCTCTATAACATTAGCAAAATTCACCCCCTTCCTCTCTGAGCACACCACCCGAACTCTCATCCACTCTCTCATTACCTCTCGCCTTGACTACTGCAACCTACTCCTCACTGGCCTCCCACTTAGCCATCTATCCCCCCTTCAGTCCCGTTCAGAATTCTGCTGCACGTCTTATCTTCCGCCTTGACCGATATACTCATATTACCCCCTCCTCAAGTCACTTCACTGGCTTCCGATCAGATACCACATACAGTTCAAGCTTCTCCTACTAACCTACAAATGCACTCGATCTGCAACCCCTCCTTACCTTTCTACCCTCATCTCCCTTACGTTCCTACCCGTAACCTCCGCTCTCAAGACAAATCCCTCCTTTCAGTACCCTTCTCCACCACCGCCAACTCCAGGCTCCGCCCTTTCTGCCTCGCCTCACCCCATGCTTGTAACAAACTCCCTGAGCCCTACGCCAGGGCCCCTCCCTGCCCATCTTCAAATCCTTGCTCAAAGCCCACCTCTTCAATGTCGCCTTCGGCACCTAATCACAACATCTCTACTCAGAAAATCTAGACTGCCCCAACTTGACATTTCGTCCTTTAGATTGTAAGCTCCTTTGAGCAGGGACTGTCCTTCTCTGTTAAATTGTACAGTGCTGCGTACCCTAGTAGCGCTCTAGAAATGTTAAGTAGTAGTAGTAGTAGATTGAGTTATATTATTATACTGTAGTTTTGAAGTTTTCATCCATACAATTTTTGGGACATTTTGCAACTATATCACTGGCTTAGCCACAGGTGGGCCTGGGTGGGCCGGGGCCCACCCACTTTGGGCTCAGGCCCGCCTAACAGTAGCACACATTTAGCAGTAGCTGGTGGGGATCCCAAGCTCAGCCAGCTCAGATTTCCCCCTGATGGTAATGAAACGCTACTGTCCACAATAACTGCACCTGCGCAGTGCTCAGTTTTCAGCGCATGCCTGCTGCAGACTGCCAAGATGGAAAGAAGCGTTTTCATTACCAGCTGAGATATTTTTTGGGTGGTTGTTGGGGGGGAGGGGGGAGAACACTTGGTGCCCACCCATTTCTTGCCTAGGCCCACCCAAAATCTGTTGTCTGGCTATGCCCCTGAACTATATGACAGCGTTTGGTATGAAATGAGTCACATTTGCTCTTACCCACAGTATAGATAGTAAAGAATTTGGGGGCAAAATTCATTAGGACTTATCCAGGTTGAAGTGTTTCTGATTTGGATAAGTCCTGCCTGATTTGGATAGGTCATACCTCCTCAGTGCTGAGTGTTGGGCCATGAAAAGTCACATCAGCTGGTGTTAAAATTCAGACTGAAGCGGTCAGTACTCCTTTAGAACTACTTGTGAATTGGAGGGAAATTTTCTTGAGCTAAATATGCAATTATTTGACTCTTTCCATTATAAAGAAAATTGTTATGCAATTTAGAACTATTTTAAAGTTAACTTTTTTTGTTATCTTAAATTGTAGATATATTTATTTATTTGTTGCATTTGTATCCCACATTTTCCCACCTATTTGCAGGTTCAATGTGGCTTACATTGTTCCGTCATGGCGATCACTATTTCAGAGTGAGAGATACAAGTGGTATTGCATTAGAGAATATTATTGACATTTTATGTTAAACAATTAATATAAAGAATTCATATTCAGAATTAAAGATAGAGTGGCAATCATGTTAAAGTTCATTCGTGGTAGAGTAGACTTTGGGTAGTCGGGTATAGAGATTTAGGTTATATCTAGTTCAGGCTTAAGTTATGTTGTTTGGTAGTTAGGATGTATCCTTGTGGTATGCCTTCTTGAACAGGCAATAATGAGCCAGGCAAGGTTTTTCCATTTTGTCTCAAGTTCTTGATTTAATGCCACACCGACTCACCCATTCTTAGTTAGAATTGCTGAGTTCATGATTGGCAAAAGATACTAAATGAACTGATATTATTGTACTGTGTTACAATTTTGGTCCTTCCTGCACTGCAAATCTTGCTAAGATTTGGATTTGGGTTCCAGATACAAACATAGCACCAATGGGAATAGCGAATCAGAGTTCAACGAAGTATGATGCTGCTGCAATATTAGCCATCGATGGGAATTTAAACAAAGATTCCCGGAAAGGCTCCTGTACCCATACTGAATTTGCTACAGGGTCCTGGTGGCGGGTTGGATCTACGGCGTTCCTGGAAAATTGCATCCATCGTGGTACTGAACCGGGAAGACTGTTGCTCGCAACGACTGAAGGATGCAGAGATACGCATTGGTGACCGTCCAGACAACAGCAATCCTGTGTGAGTTGATTCCAGTGGTTGCACTCTCAAGTGCTACATTAGAACTCGCCTCTTCTACTTAAAATGTGCTCAGATTACTTTCACCCCACATGGGTACATGAGACTTAGAAATGGAACCATCTGAGATGCTATTAGTCTGAGGGGACGTCTCAATGGGCTTTGTGGGTTTATGGGAAATTTCGATAAAAAATATATAAGCATGTTTAAATGTGTTTTAAAACTTGGAAATTCTCTATTTCTGTGGATAACACTCTCATCCTTCCTGTCTCATCAGCTCATAACCTTGGGGTCATCTTCGACTTCTCCCTTTCCTTCTCTGCACATATTCAGCAGACTGCTAAAACCTGTTGTTTCTTTCTCTATAATATCACCAAAATTCGCCCTTTCCTTTCTGAGCACACTACCAGAACCCACATCCACACTCTTATCACCTCTCGCTTAGACTATTGAAACTTGCTTCTCAAAGGTTTCCCACTTAGCCATCTCTCTCCTCTTCAATCTGTTCAAAATTCTGCTGCACGACTAATATTCCACCAGTGTCATTATGCTACTACTACTTAACATTTCTAGAGCGCTACTAGGGTTACGCAGCGCTGTACAGTTTAACAAAGAAGGACAGTCCCTGCTCAATGGAGCTTACAATCTAAAGGACGAAATGTCAAGTTGGGGCAGTCTAGATTTCCTGAATAGAGGTATGGTGGTTAGGTGCTGAAGGCGACATTGAAGAGTTGGGCTTTGAGCATATTAGTCCTCTCCTCAAGTCACTTCACTGGCTTCCTATCCGTTTCCACATACAGTTCAAACTCCTCTTATTGACCTATAAGTGCATTCACCTCTGCAGCTCCTCAGTACCTCTCCACTCTCATCTCTCCCTACATTCCTCCCCGGGAACTCCGTTCACTGGGTACATCTCTCTTATCTGCACTCTTCTCCTCCAGTGCTAACTCCAGACTCTGTTCCTTTTATCTTGCTGCACCATATGCCTGGAATAGACTTCCTGAGCCGGTACGTCAAGCTCCATCTCTGGCCGTCTTCAAATCTAAGCTAAAAGCCCACCTTTTTGATGCTGCTTTTAACTCCTAACCCTTGTTCACTTGTTCAGAACCCTTACTTTATCATCCTCACTTTAATATTCCCTTATCTATTGTTTGTCCTGTTTGTCCTAATTAGATTGTAAGCTCTGTCAGGCAGGGACTGTCTCTTCACGTTCAAGTGTACAGCGCTGCATACGTCTAGTAGCGCTATAGAAATGAAAAGTAGTAGTAATTAGTAGTAGTAGTGAGTGGGTTTGGGGGTTTGGGGTCTAATGTAGTTGAAAGCTGGCCCAGTGTCCATAAATATAATTATTAAATTTAAAAGAAAGGGTTTAGAGTCATTAGTGACAAAGAACTGGGGGAGGGGGGGTGTTAAAATGTTATTTTCCTGCCCAGTGTGTAATAATAACAATAACAATATAACTTATATTCCACTATATACCTCTTGGTTCAAAGCGGATTATATTTACAAAGAAGCTGGAAATTTCCAGAAAGTACAGAGGTGTGGTAGCCGTGTTAGTCTACTCTTAAAGGTTATCAATAGAAATCAAACAAAATAAAACATGGAAAAGAAAATAAGATGATACCTTTTTTATTGGACATAACTTAATACATTTCTTGATTAGCTTTCGAAGGTTGCCCTTCTTCCTCAGATCGGAAAATAAGCAAATGTGGTAGCAGATAGTATATATGAGAGAAACATCAAGCATTACTTTGACAGTCTGACAGAGTGAGAGGGTGGGGGGTATGCATGGGGACATCAAAGCATTTCATTGATATTCTAACAGGATGGGTGTTGGTAGGTGAGAGGAGGGTGATAAACAGAGAAATACAGCTTTATGTTTATAATGGGTTAGAAAACCCAGATCTTTATTAAGTCCTGTCTGTTGGATGTCAAATATTCAATCATTCTTACTTCAAAGGTCTTACGCTCCTGTATTGTTTTAAATTACCGTTCAGTATTCTTACTGTGAAATCACTGGTGCAGTGTTCTGGTCATGTGAAGTGTTGGCCCACAGGGGTGGGGGCCTGACTGGCACCGGCTATTTTCATGTGATGTCTGTGCAGATTGAATCTTGTCTTAAGCATCTGGCCTGTTTCTCCAATATAGCATCCTTCGTTACAGAAAAATAGTCAATATTATAAACATTAGTATTTTAAATTTAATTAAATGATAGCAACCTAACTAATTATTACAATTCAGGACAGATTTCCTAAATAAATATTTTTAAATTTGTTTACGAAATGGACTGTCACAGAAAGCAGTAAAGCTTGAATATCCTTATCCAGACGAACCTCTTGATTTGAGAAAAGTGATGAGCTGGGATTGGGAATGTCTGTGAAAAGTGGCTGGGTGACTGCAGAGGGATTTAAGAAAGAAAACTAAGCTCAGAGAAAGTTTTTCCATTTTCTTTCAAAATAAATCTAAGATTCTGTTCTGACAGGGCTGTGTTTGTATATAGGGCCTGAACCTGTTGATGAGTACTGACTTGAACTCCAGAATTTGGCATGAGTGATACTATGACATGAAATGCTGAAGAATTGGGGTTCTTCCTTAATAGGGAAGCAGTATAAGAATAGACATAAGATAGATAAAGATTGTGATTATCCACTTAATTATACTGTGTCTAGTCAAGGAGATAGATTTTCTATTTAATTTATTAAAGCATAGGATAGAAGGTGACAGCATCCAACTGCAGAAGCTGATGCCAAGAAGCTGGGCCCCAACATACAGCAAGCCTAAATGGATGTGGTAAGGGCTCACACGCTAACCCGGCGATAACCAATGCTAAAAAAATATAAATAATTTTCGAGCACCGGAAATAGCATGTGGCACACATTCCGTGTTACCAATCCCAGGGCTTAGTATTGAGACCTTGAGATGGATTACTTTCTCTGTACAAACATTATCAGCTCTGTCTGCCTTTGTTACCAGAAACGTTCCACAATGCTGTGCCTTAGTTGAATCCTGGTTGAACACACAGAGGGGCATAATCGAATGCAAACGCCCATCTCCATGGGCGTCTATGTCCGAGAATGGGTACGTGAAGGGGCAGGACAGACTGTATTTTCGAAAAAAATGGGCGTCCATCTTTTTTTCGATAATACGGTTTGTGCCGGGCAAATGCATCGCATTTGTGCGGATTTGAGCTGGGTGGTATCGTTTTTCAGCGATAATGGAAACCGAAGGCGCCCACCTCAAAAACGAACAAATCCAAGGCATTGGGTCATGGGAGGGGCCAGGATTCGTAGTGCGCTGGTCCCCATCACATGCCAGGACACCAACCGGGCACCCTAGGAGGCACTTGTAAAAAGTAAAAAAAAAAAAATACCTCCCAAGTCCATAGCTCCCTTCCTTTGGGTGCTGAGCCCCCCAAGACCCACTGCCCACAACTCTACACCATTACCACAGCCCTTATGGCTGAAGGGGGGCACCCACATGTAGGTACAGTGGGTTTTGGGGGCGGTTTGGAGGGCTCCCATTTACCAGCACAAGTGTAACAGGTAGTGGGGGGCCTGGGTCCATCTGGGTGAAGTCCACTGCACCCACTAACAACTGCTCCAGGGACCTGCATACTGCTGTCATGGAGCTGGGTATGACATTTGAGGCTGGCATATAGACTGGAAAAAAAAGTTCTTAAAGCTATTTTTTTTGGTGGGAGGGGGTTAGTGACCACTGGGGGAGTCCAGGGAGGTCATCCCCGATTCCCTCTGGTGGTCATCTGGGCAGTTGGGGCACTTTTGGGGACTTGTTCATGAAAACAAGGGTCCAAAAAAAAGGGACCCAAATTCACGGTAAAATGCCTTTTTTTCGATTATTGGCCGAAGGCGCCCATCTCTTCTCGGCCGATAAACATGCCCCAGTCCCGCCTTCACCATGCCTCCGACACCCTCCCATCAACTTTGTTTGTTTCCATGATGGAGTGCAGTTGAAGACGCCCAAAATCGGCTTTCGATTATACCGATTTGGTTGAAATATGGGCGCCCATCACTTTCGAAAATAAGACTGACGGTGTCCTGTGTTGAATTAGGAGAAGGTGGTGACTTTCTGACTGAGGAAGGATGATAGCCAAACATCTGACCATTTGAGAACACAATAATTGGGGGTGATCACTGATTAGGTGTCTCAAATTTGAAAGATCCATGGTCAATGTTTTGCCCTCTTAAATCTGCTAAGAGAAAGTCTACAACCCTTATTGTATACCTTCGATTTGTGTGATGGCCCTAGCCTTAATTTTGATTAGACTCAGTTTTGGAATCCCAAAGAATTGTCTTCATATTCCCATGTGTACTTGTGAACACAGTGGATTGTAAATATGATTAAGACCAATGCAGAAAGCTACTGTGGGCAGAAGGCTGCAATTAACAAGCGGCACATGATGCCGAAAGGGTTTCAGTACCGAAGTTATCTCACATGGTAGACATCAGCACACAGCATATTAAAATGAATAGTAAAGAGGCTATCAGTTAATTTGCAGAGAAGTTTCTAAGCTGGGCGAGAACTTCTTGAGAAATGCACTGGAAGGTCTGAAGTGGCATAGAAGGGTTAGTTGAGAGGATTTTAGTGCACTCTTCTGATTGAGGGATCAATATTACCTACATACAAGGGGACCAAGAGAACAACTGTAGGGCCTCAATATTCAGTTCATGGCAAACAGCATTTTTCTAACTGGTGCACAGGGCCATGCCAACCCAGTAAGCGGGGTAAGCACCGCAGGGGGGCGCCTGCCTTCAAGGGCGCCACTGCCGGTCGAGTTCTATTTCAAAATTAAAAAAATAAACCGTACCGTACCACGTTGGTGCGTCGGCGCCTATGCGCATGCGCTGCTGCCTTCCCGCGCACAGCGCTTGGGCTCTCCTCCCTCCCTCCCCATCAGCACATAGACATGTCCGCCTGCGAGCTCTACACCCAGGTAAGTGAAGCGGGGAATCTATCTCTTCAGCTGCTCAGCGAGCGGCGGGGGGAGGGGCGCATTGAGAGAAAGGAGATGACACATGGGGGGGGCGGGGCGCCAACTGATAGTCTGCAGGGGGGCGCCAACGACCCTAGGCACGGCCCTGCTGGTGCAAGCCATGTCTGGGTTCTGGCATTGAATTTCTGGCTATATGACGGTGGTGAACTCATAGCTGGTTACGGTGAAATAAATAAATATAGGAATGACTTTTATGTGGTCCTATTTACGTAGTTACTATGGCTGGTTAGTACTGATTCTGACCGCAGAATGCCCACAAAATAGCCAGTTTCAGCTTGAGTGCTAACTGGATATGTTCAGTTAGCCCCAGGCAGCTGATTTAAATCATTTTAAATATTGAGCCCTCAGTTTCTGCTTTTTATTTTTCTGGAATGGGGGCAGAGAGCAAACATGAGGCTAGGACAAACTCTGTCACGGGGCCTCAGGGTGCTGTTGTCATTTCCTTCAAGGTTTCTTCCATCTCATCATGGCAAGGATGGTTATAAACCCTTATTAATCCTGTCTTTGAGTCCTCTCTCTTCTCTCTACAGGATAAGACTGGCCATATTTTAGGTGGGGTCCATCTCTCAATAAACCAGTCATCTTGATTTCTTCCCAAATATCCAGATGTGGCAACATCACTGATATCAGAGCGGGCTCCATCACAACGCTCTGTTGTAATGGGATGGAAGGTCGTTATGTCAGCGTGGTCCTGCCAAATCGCAAGCAGTATTTGACACTTTGTGAGGTGAAGGTGTTCCCTCTCCAACATCCTCAAGATTCATGTAAGTAGCTGGATCATCCTCTGTTCTCTTACAGTGTCCAGACCCCCGACTCTCAGTCTGAGCTGAGGGTGTCAGGTAGAGATATAACATGGGAAATCCACCGCAGATGTTCTGCTTCTCATTCTTCTCTAGGAATTCTTTAGACTGATATTCAAAAGTATTGACATGGGATATGCAGCATGGCCAAATGTATCCGTCAGGAAAAGGGATGTGGTTTGGCATAAGGCAAGAGGAGGGAAAATAGCTATGAGTTTGGTGATAAAATTTAGTCATTCAATATTTCACTTAAATATCCAAGTACCAAAGAGTAGACATCAGATCTAACATCTGGACATAAATGCATCTGTTCAAGTTACACATGTATTTTCAAAGATGATAGTTATGGGTAATGCATCTGAAAATACTTATAATTTCCTACAGCCAGTTATACATCCAGAGGTCATCATAGTGACCATTAATAAATTCATTCTTAGATTATTAACTCAACTTCCCAATGAAGTTTAATGTGATTGACAGTATTTTTAGCATGTAGGTACAATAAGTTCCTTCCCCAAGGAGCTTACAGTCTGAGTACATGAGGCAATCTCTTATTCTTTGGCAGTTCTGCACTCTCTCTCTCGATTGTCTCACATGAGGTGTCATAATGTACTCTTCTTCCCTTGTCCAGTATAAACAGGTAGAGGAGCAGTAATCCCAAGCCCTGTGCTATTGTAATACTAGTCAGCAAGTTTAACCAGATCAAAATCCCCATGAGAAGAGCTGCTTTCTTAGTTTCCAACTATTTATTACATATAAGCAAACAGATTGTAGAAGCCCAGAGTACCACACTGAATCTGGTTAAACAAAAGGATTAAAAAGCCTTTCTCTAGGTCTTTCAGTTGTATAGTTGAGAATTGAGTGAATAGTAACTCAGTAGCACAGTAACTGACGCAGAAAAAGAACTGTATGTGCCATCCATTCTTCCCAACAAGTCGAAGCCATTTAAGCAAAACATCACCCCTCTCCTCAGGTCACTTCACTGGCTTCCGATCAGATACCGCATTCAATTCAAGCTTCTCCTTCTTACCTACAAATGCACTCAGTCTGCTGCCTCTCACTACCTTTCTACCCTCATCTCCCCTTACGTTCATGCCCGAAACCTCCGTTCACTGGACAAATCCCTCCTTTCAGTACCCTTCTCCACCACCGCCAACTCCAGGCTCCGCTCATTCTGCCTCGCCTCACCCTATGCTTGGAACAACCTTCCTGAGCCCTTACGCCAAGCCCCCTCCCTGCCCGTCTTCAAGTCTTTGCTTAAAGCCCACCTCTTCAATGCTGCGTTCGGCACCTAACCCTTACCGTTCAGTGAATCCAGAATGCCCCAATTTGACTGCCCCTATCGGACCGACCGTTCACTTGTCTATTAGATTGTAAGCTCTTTGAGCAGGGACTGTCTCTCTTTGTTAAATTGTACAGCACTGCGTAACCCTAGTAGCGCTCTAGAAATGTTAAGTAGTAGTAGTAGTAGATAGATAGATAGATAGATAGATAGATAGATAGATAGATAGATAGATAGATGAGATTACAATTGACCAATATCTATCCTTTGAAAATCAAGTCTCTAAAGTGATGTCAAGTACTTTTAACGTGTTCTGGAATCTAAGGAGGCTAAGACAATTTTTCACAAGACCAGTCTTTCATACCTTAGTTTAGTTCAATCTCCTGTTTTAACAAAATTTGACTATTGTAATTCCATCTATGCAGGAATCAAATGTGGTTTTCTTAAAAAAAAAAAACCCATAACAACTACAAACCACTCAAAACATATCTGCGTATCTCACTTTGTCAAAGCTGCTCCTCTCCTTCATCATTTACATTGGGTGCCAATAAAGAATAGAATATCATTCAAGCTATGTGTGTATTTAGTCATCAAAATCTGCACGGCATGCCACTATCCTAAATGAATGATCTAATTGAATTACCACCACGTAACGCCATTATATCATCCAGAGAATATCTCATCTTACATTTTCCTAGATGCAAGAATGTAATCTACAAAAGAATTCATACTACCAGCTTCTCATATCAAGGCACCAATTCTTGGAACCCTAAACAAATTAGATACACAAATGATTACATGATATTTCAAAGCTTACTGAAAACACATTTTTTCAGTTAGAAACATAGAAACATGACGGCAGATAAAGGCCACATGACCCATCCAGTCTGCCCAACCTCTGTAACCCCTAATTCTTCCTGTTCCTAAGCATCCCACATGCTTATCCCATGAACAGTCCTGGACTCCACCACCTCACCGGGAGGCCATCCCACTCCTCCACCACCCTTTCTGTGAAATAATACTTCCTTAGGTTACTCCTAAGCCTATTCCCTCTCAACTTTGTCATATGCCCCCTCGTTCCAGAGCTCTCCTTCATTTGAAAAAGGCTCTCTTCCTGTACATAAATGCCCTTGAGATATTTAAACGTTTCTATCATGTCTCTTCTCTCCCTCCTCTCTTCCAGCGTACACATGTTGAGGTTCATAAGCCTGTCCCTATAATTTTTGCATTCAAGACCGCTTACTAATTTCGTAGCTGCCATCCTTCAATAAAACAAAGAACTAATTTTGAACTGTACAATGTTTGATCTTTCTATGTCATATTCTATCTCTCTTGGGGCCCTTTTTACTAAACGGCGGTAAGCTATATGGGAAGTACCGCCAGGGTACAGCAGCCCGGCAGTACTTTCCACCCCTAGCACACAGTCATATCTGGCGCTACGAAAAATATTTATTTTCATAATGCCGGAGTGTACCTGGTGGTAATCGGGCAGTCCCGTGGTGCTTCCCGGTTACCGCTGGGTAGGTGTGGGAGCTCTTACCGCCACCCAAGGGCTCCCTCCGAAATGGCCACGCAACAAGTGCTTTATTTGCTGCATGGCCATTTTCTGAAGGAAAGAGAGACTTCTCTGCTGCGGTAGAAGGGGGCCTCAGCACCCATGAAAAATGCATGCCGACACCAGCGCAAGCCCCTTTTGCACAGCTTGGTAAAAAGGGCCCTTAATTACTTCATATCTCTTGGATAATCAAATCCTTAGTTGATCACTCTATAATTAATGATTACCTATCTAATATTACTCAACATATTTTACTCACTATCATTGTACTTGAGTCTCAATATTTATCAATTCTATATTGAAATTGTCAACTTTTAGTTGCTTTTATTATTCTATCTACTACTACTACTTAACATTTCTAAAGCGCTACTAGGGTTAAGCAGCGCTGTACAATTTAACATGGAAGGACAGTCCCTGCTCAAGGAGCTTACAATCTAAAAGACAAATGTACAGTCAATCTGATAGGTCAGACAGATTGGGGCAGCCTATATGTTCGAAAGGTTAGGTTCCGAAAGCAGCATTGACGAGGTGAGCTTTAAGCAAGGATTTGAAGATGGGTAGGGAGGGGGCTTGGCGTAGGGATTCAGGAAGATTGTTCCAGGCCTAGGGTGAGGCAAGGCAAAATGAGCGGAGCCTGGAGTTGGCAGTGGTGGAGAAGGGTACTGAGAGGAGGGATTTGTCATGTGAGCGGAGGTTACGGGCAGGAACGTAGGGGGAGATGAGGGTACAGAGGAAGTGAGGAGCAGCAGACTGAGTGCATTTGTAAGTAAGGAGGAGAAGCTTGAATTGCATGCGGTATCTGATCGGAAGCCAGTGAAGTGACCTGAGGAGAGGGGTGATATGAGAATAACGGTTTTGGCGGAATATAAGACGTGCGGCAGAGTTCTGAACGGATTGAAGGGGGGATAGATGGCTGAGTGGGAGGCCAGTGAGGAGTAAGTTGCAGTAGTCGAGGCGAGAGGTAATGAGAGTGTGGACGAGAGTTCGGGTGGTGTGCTCAGTGAGGAAAGGGCGAATTTTGTTGATGTTGAAGAGGAAGAAGCGACAGGTTTTGGCAGTCTGCTGGATATGCGCAGAGAAGGAGAGGGAGGAGTCGAAGATGACTCCGAGGTTGCGGGCAGATGAGACGGGGAGGATGAGGGTGTTATCAACTGAGAGAGTGGAGGAAGAGGAGAAGTGGGTTTAGGTGGAAAGACGAGGAGCTCGGTCTTGGACATGTTCAGCTTCAGGTGGCGGTTGGACATCCAGGCAGCAATGTCGGATAGGCAGGCCGATACCTTGGCCTGGGTCTCTGCGGTGATGTCTGGTGTGGAGAGATAGAGCTGGGTGTCATCAGCATAAAGATGATACTGGAAGCCATGAGATGAGATCAGTGAGCCCAGGGAAGAAGTGTAGATAGAGAAGAGAAGGGGTCCAAGGACAGATCCCTGGGGAACTCCAACAGATAGCAGGATGGGAGTGGAGGAAGATCCATGAGATTGTACCCTGAAGGTGCAGTGGGAGAGATAGGAGGAGAACCAGGAGAGGACAGAGCCCTGGAACCCAAATGAGGCCAGTGTGGCGAGAAATAAATCGTGATTGACAGTGTCAAAAGCGGCGGAAAGATCGAGGAGGATGAGGATGGAGTAGTGGCCTCTGGATTTGGCCAGGAGCAGGTCATTGCAGACTTTAGAGAGTGCTGTTTCTGTCGAGTGGAGAGGACGAAAACCGGATTGGAGTGGATCGAGGATGGCATGAGAGGAGAGAAAATTGAGGCAGCGGCTGTGAACGGCGCGCTCAAGTATTTGGGAGAGGAAGGGTAGGAGGGAAATGGGGTGATAGTTGGAGGGGCAGGTAAGGTCAAGTGATGGTTTTTTGAAGAGAGGTGTGACTATGGTGTGCTTGAAGGTGTCAGGGACAGTTGCAGTGGAGAGAGAGAGGTTAAGGATGCGACAGATGGAGGGGTTGACAGTATGGGCGATGGTGTTAATTAGGTTGGTGGGGATGGGATCAGAGGAACAGGTGGTGCATTTCGAGGAGGAAAGAAGGCAGGAGGTTTCCTCCTCGGTGATCTCAGGAAAGGAGGAGAAGTAGGCCTGGGTTGGTTGGTTGAGGGAGAGGGTTAATGGGTGAAGAGGAGGTGATGGCTTGGTAGTGAACTCAAGGTTGATCTTTTGCACCTTGTCGCGGAAGTAATCAGCCAGTGATTGAGGAGAGAGTGAGGGGGGAGTGGGAGTGGGGGGCACCTTGAGGAGAGAGTTAAGGGTGGCGAAGAGACGACGAGGGTTGGAGCTGAGAGAATTGGTCAATTGGGTGTAATAGTCCTGTTTTGCAAGGAATAGGGAGGAGTGGAAGGAGGATAGCATGAATTTATAGTGAAGGAAGTCTGAATGAGTACGAGATTTCCTCCAGAGGCGTTCCGCAGATCGTGCGCAGGAGCGAAGGTAACGGATGCAAGGGGTCAGCCAAGGCTGGGGATTAGTACGCTTTGTGGGTCGGGAGGTGGATGGTGCGAGGGTGTCCAGAGCAGAGGAGAGAGAGCGGCATTGTAAGCGGAGATTTGTCGACAGTCTCGGAGGACATGATGGATGGGATGGATGGATGGGTGAAGAAGTGTGAATGTGATCAGGTGGTGATCGGAGAGAGGAAGAGCTGAAGCTTGGAAATTGGAGGGTGAGCCGGAGGTGGAGAGGACGAGGTCAAGACAATGGCCGTCACGGTGAGTAGGGGTGGTAGAGCACAGCTGGAGGTTGAAGGAGGATGTTAGGGTGAGGAACTTAGAAGCGTGAGGGTCGGATGGGTCATCAGTCTGTATGTTAAAGTCTCCGAGAATGAGGGACGGAGATGAGGGTTCAAGAAAAACAGAGAGCCAAGCATCAAAGTCGGTGAGGAAGGAAGAGAAGGATTTATCATGGGGGCGGTAGATGACTTCCACTCTGAGTGGGAGCGGGTAGAATAGCCGGATGGAGTGGGCTTCAAAGGATGAGAAGCAGTGAGACTGCGGTAGGAGGAGGGGTTGGAAACTACAGGAGGGCGAGAGTACTACTACTACTACTTAACATTTCTAGAGCACTACTAGGGTTACGCAGCGCTGTACAAATTAACAAATAAGGACAGTCCCTGCTCAGAAGAGCTTACAATCTAAAGGATGAAATGTCAAGTTGGGGTAGTTAAGATTTCCTGAGAAGAGGTGTAGTGATTAGGTGCCGAAGGCGACATTGAAGAGGTGGGCTTTGAGCAATGATTTGAAGATGGGTAGGGAGGGGGCCCGGCGTATTGTTGAGAATTGGGGGGTCCCGAGCCCCCCAAGAAGGCTGGAGTGACCTTAAATCTGACTCCATCTCTAAATAGCACTAGTACTGGGGTACTCAAGGAGTTATTGCCTCTAAGGGATTTAGACTACAGGTTATACAATGCAGCGAATGATAGCCTGATGTAGCAAAAGCATTTATACTTACAGCCTTTCATCATTAAGTGAAGCCCACAAATCATCATTTGGAATGAAGAGTTTATTTGCAAATCAGACTTTAATCAGATACATTCATCAGACAGGTTCTGGGTTCAATTGCACAGAGCTTCTGCCCTCCGAGAAGAGTTCGGGACCGTTCCAATGATCTGCCAAAATCTCATCTCTTTTATAGGCGCAGATCTCAATACAAGTCAATGGCAAGACCCTGTTTTTTTTCTCAATATTGCCCAACCTCTGAATCATTTCCGGCAGGTGTCCATCTGTACCCTCACTTTTCCGTTCTAACTATTGCAAGTTATTGTGCAATTTCCCTTTTTGTCAATATCTCCCTAGATACGGACATCCAAACATGGCTATTGTGTAATTTCCTTTTTTGTAAACACTTTGTTCTTATGAAGATATCTAAATATAGATATATCAATTTCATAACATCTTGTGATCTGGGTGCCAACTTATTAAAGACAGACTCCGTGTTATGAACCAAACTTCTTATCATTTCTGTCTTTAACTTCTACATCATGTGTGTTACACTCAATTTGGAAGTTGCACCAGGTTTCATTAGAACTCACCAAGCAGTCCTTGCTCTTGCAGGCTCTCTGCTATAAGGCCATCATCTTGTTATCAGGCCTAGTTAGTGCTTTTCAGCTGTTTAAAGCTATGTAGCTTGGCCCACCACTATTCCAGTGGATAGGTCTTAAGCTAGAACACATATTAACTTGCAGGAAAAGCAAGTCCTTGCTCAGCCAGTCATAGATTTTTAAACCTAGCTGGTATTTTTACAGCCTGAGTCCTAAAATCTGGCCTTCCACCCTTCCGGTGGGCATCCAGTGAGGGCCTCTTGCTGTACTATAATTATACATTCCCCACTTGTCACCCCCTCTGAGGAGGGGTGACACAAAGCTCGTCAAGCTCGTCATCATCCATTCCAGAAGGTGGCAAGCTATCAAACGAGAGGGGGAGTTTTGCTCTTATGGATTGCTAGCAGATATTATGCAAGACAGAAAACTTCATTCTTAGGTGGTATATTTTTGGGCATATGGAATTCCTTTTATATTACCCAATCCCTTGGGCCTTAATCCTGATGTCATCTCTCTTGAGACTTACTCAAACCTGTAATGAGAGAGGTTTTATGAATGGGACAAATCCATGAGTTCATCTACAAAATCCCATGAAGTATAGGTATGCGGGTAATAGCAATTTCAGGTGGATCATACTAGTAAATACTTTCAGGTCTTTCTATGACGTCTATTATATCTGTTGCATAGCGCATGGAGAGATAATCTAATGTATCTATCTCAGTGGTCCTCGGAAGGAATAGTGGTTTTGATTAAGTATTGTTATGGTGGCTCAACAACTATATGGTTAGTACTTAGATTGCAGGCTGTTTTAGGTTGTAGGTATTCAGAATCCTTAAACAGGTCGGAATTCCTGGACCTTACTATTACTCATCATTGGCATCCAATCATGAGCACTAAAAAGTGGATAGCAAGTATAAGGTTGCCTCATACAGCAAAAATGGTCAATCCTAGGAAAATTCATATTAACAAAGGACATGCATGGAACTTGACATATGCATAATGATCTGGAAGTATGGGAAGCATTTTATATATCCGTTATCCCACTTGGAGCTTAGTCAAACCTACAGAAAGATATGCAGCTTAAGTAAGCCTACACCAAAGTTAAACAATTGCATAACTGGTTGATACTAACAGGGTTTACACCTACATTATGATATCATAGCCAGTATTAGGGTTTGATGTTACCCTTGTATCTGAGCAATATCAACTTCAATTTAAATTACATAAACAGAAATAACGGGGAAACTCTTGGAAAAACAATTAGAACAATAAAGGAAATAATGGGAAAATAAAAATAAAACCTTTTCAATATATAGACAGGATTACTGCTACACTGAAAATAAAACAAAATATGAGTCTATAATGTCCATAAACAGCAACAGTAATTCTCAAATTAAGTATCAGTTCTGAATTCTCTTTCATCGAGGCGGTGGAAGCGCAGAAGAATCTGGACGGAGATCTGGGTTTTCAGGCTGGCCTGCTGAAGGAAGTGGCTGGTCTTGAGATGGTTAGGCTGGTAACATCTGGTTCTGTGGCTGAGTAAACCCGTATATCTTTCACATGGACCCAAGACTTGTGATCCAGTAGTTTGCAAGGTGTAAAGATTATTGCCACAACCTTGGGGGATCTAACATCATTTGGGCCTGGATAGATCTTGAAGACGTACTTGTGGTGTACAAACTTGGATCTTTCCATGTCTTTATTCTAGACATGCACCATCATAATCAGTCCATCAAGATGACTGTATGCCTGAATGTTACATTGCTATATCTTGGTGGGCATAATCAGTGTGAACTGAATAAGCAAAAATAATATATAGATGTCAAGAGACATGAAAGACAATGTAAACATGGAGAAAACAGTGCAATAGTATATATGAAATTATATCTCCTGATTGGTAGGGGTCAGAGCTTCAACTTCAACCCTCTTAATACTAGGAATTGGGATTTGCATAATATATCCCCACTTCTGGCTTGCATAATGTGCAAGACAGACTGGTAATTATTACGAAGAGATGATCCAATAACAATGGTAAAGTTTATGGAACAAAAGAAAAGAGTACAAAAAACTAATAATAAAAATTGATTGTTCGAGTTATTGATGTATGGAGGGTCAAAAATATGGTGAACAAAAATAAGCAAAAGGCATGGATAATGCGTTGCAATCTATGGCCAGTAGGTATGGAATCTTCACCTGCAATGACTAACATTCACCAAGGGTTGAGCCCTCAGCTGCAGGAGGCCAGCAGGACTTACGAGTTAGATGATTCAGAAAGAAGGGTGGCTTAGGAAATAGTCATAATCAGAGCAGAAGTCTAATGTGCAGGAATTTAAAACTCATAACTAGTCCAGGTGATGGAAGTATCTTCTGGAATCACGGTCGCTGTCTGTTGTAATAGAGAGCTCATACGTAAAGTGACATGTATGTTCTGGAAAAGATGAGCCTGTAAAAATATTTAATACAGTAGAATATTTAAGAGCATAACCAAGAAGGTCTAAGTTAATGACATCATTTGGACAAAAGAAAATTCTCATTGGAGAAGGTAGCGCTTCTTTTTCTTGTCAGAGGTCAGTTGTAGCAGAAGTACCAAACTGGAATAAAGGCGGTAGGTCAGGAATTGGATTAGCAGTCTTCACTCAACCTACAGGACTTAATAAATAGAGCTAATATAAGAAGTAATATCAAGTGGTCAAATCTCAGCACAGGACCATTAGAAAGAAAAAATCAAAGAATGCATTGTTAGTTCCTTGGGGCACCAATAGGTGGAGCATAGTTTCAATATATAAAATCATAAGTTACAAGTAGAAAACAATTTTTCTCTGTCGATTAGATTTTGCTAGCACAGGAAGTCAGCAGAGTCTGAGGAAACATTGTGGTCAGAGTCTGCTCTAGGAAAATGCAGACTTTAATATGATATTTAGAGAGATAGAGAAAAGCCAATATCAGAAATGTAAAAACTATATATTTCTATGAGGCCTCCTCACGTGACCTTTACAAGGTTTAAATAGGTCAAATGAGAAGGACAACAACCTATAGTCCTCTGTAATAGCTCAGAGCCAATTTGGAAAATAAAAATTATATTAAATTTTAAACTGATCCTTTCAATGCTTTCACAATTTGGGCCCTAAATCATGACAGCATATCAAGATTCACATTCAGAGGGATAGCTAAAAATAAGCTTATATATTCCCAGGAATCAATTTACAATTTAGAGTATATTATAAATACAGAGGAGGAACCAATTTATAAACAGGAGACAAGTAGGAGCATTTCTTAAAACATTTTAGTAAAATTCAAAAATCAAGGATATAATAACAATTTTATTAATGCAATAAATGCATAAATTGACCAGTATGATATGTTCATATAGACCAGTATGATAAATGGAACAGCTTGTAAGCCTACATTGTAAATTGAATTCTAAACAAAGAGTAGCAAGGATAACACAGGACCACAGAAAAACCCATCTAGTTATTAAAAATCTGAAACACGTAATCAATTCCTGTATCATATACTGAGTTCAAAGCTTTTGTAAAAATGAACTTAAGAGAAAATAAGAACTACAAGGGTTAATCTCTGTTATTCGGTCCTAAGGAAATCACGAAATAACGGTGTTTCCTGTGTCAAATTTGAGTTTACTGCTCACTGCAAGCATTGGATATAATGGTGACTGAAAACAGGACTATACATCAGACAAAAACTGTAAGTTGAAGTTTTTATATTAAAACTTCATGCTGGTGTAATTAGTCTTCATAGAATTAATACTTCAGGAGAGGAAAAGAGGAGAAGGTTATTACTTTATCTGCTATCAGAGGTACGGTTTTCAATAAAAAGGAAGGTGGCAATTGTAGCTAGTCTTATCTGAACATAGCTCTGAAATAATAGCAACCTAAATTTCTTTAGTTCGGATTTACCAGGTAGTTATGTTATGCAAGGGTTAATCTCTAAGTGTACTTCAGCACTTGTTATTTTAAACAACGTCACAAATAAACAGTGTTTTAGAAGGCATATAATATAGAACCTTTCATAGGAAATATCTGAAATAATTATGCAATTTTCAAAGAACACACACCTATTCCATTAAAACTAAAAAGTGCTTGCATTTCTAGTGAAAGCAATTTACCAGAAATCAAAAACAATCAGGTATTTAACATCTCGTCACAAATCAAACAAACTTTGCTTAAATGAAATAATATACAATCCTGAAAAAAACAAAAACACTCCTTTGAGATTTACTACCACTGCAGTTGATAGGCAATCTCGCAGAGTAACCTTAAAGCACTAATTTAAAACTAAAGAAATGATTCCTTAATAACTAGCTGGTTTAATATATGCCATTTACCACAGGACACACGGCAACATATAGACATAAAATTAAAACAGTAACCCAACCTTGATAAGTAGAAAACTTAAAGTTCAGAAGAGGAAGCAAGATATTTCTAAATGTAGTTCAAAACCAAGCATTGGAATTGTGCACGGTTAAGTAATTTTTTTAGGGTTTTAAAACAAAAAATATAAAAATAAATATTCAAGTAGCCAATTACAAGTCATAGCACACAGACAGTATAGAAAAGGAAAACCACACTCATACACATACAAAGTTATTGTCCCACATACAGAGGTGTCCCTGTGTATTGAGGACAAAATCTTTATCCTAAATTTGGTAAAATAAAACATTTAAATTAGAGCTAATCCAACAGGCCATGAAAGTATACAAAGGCAAGCTCAATAGCAATACATACAATAAATGAAAATATACTCACGATTCGTGCAATGTAATCTCCAGCGCAGAAAATCAATTGAGAAAGAGGACAGTTGGCGGGGTCACTATGCCCTTCCGAACTCTCGGTGGCATAGGGAGGTCAACCGCAAAATAGAAAGGTTTGTTTCGGACGGAAAGTCCTTACCAGAGATCTGAATAGATGTCAGATCACCAGTATCTGGTGTTGGGTGCGGAGAGGAAGATATGATATAATGGGTAGTGAACAACATCACCCAATATGTATAATAACGGGACCTAGTGAGCAAGTGGTCTACAAATAAGCTTCAGACCTGTAATTTGCTATAGAAAAAATGAACTAGATTAATAATAATATATATATTGACCAGATCTAGAACCTGGTCCAAGGTCAGTGGTTCAAAAGGCAGCTTCAGAGATAACAAGGAGACCTAGAAATGATAATGTGCTAACAGTTTACAAAAACATACAATGATTATTCTGATAGTAAAACATGCAGAGACATAACACAATCATACTCACACATCTATTAATGTGCTCCAACAAAGGGACCCGAAATAAAAATTACTAATTGGCGGGAAGCTCAACGCTTTTACCGCAGGTCAAATTAACAGACAAATGACAGTCACAAAGAGGAAAGGAGGAAAGGAAAGGAGAGTTTAAGAAAAAAAGTACAAAAAGTGAATGGTGTCAGCTATTATGTATCTATACTACTCTACCCCTAATTAATAAATACTACTCTCCAGAGTGTGCTTCTAAAGGCATAAAGAAACCCCGTTTCCCTGCCTGCCAAGAGCTATCCAGGTTACTTGGCCATGAGCTCCAGCCCATGATAGAGCCCCCAAAAAGGGACATTGCAAACACTCCCAAAAAGAACTCAAAAAACCAGTGAATAAGGTCTCATGAGTCGAAGAGCAGCGGTCCAATGGGTTTCCGCTGATTATTGAACTTCTCGTGTACGATTGAACTTCTCGTGTACGACTAATCACCCCAAAGGACCTGTAGTTTGAGAACTTCTCGTGTACAACAACCCACTCAAAATTTTATGGTTAGGAAACATCTCGTATATGACTAACCAGTCTAGAACGTTGAAAAGTTAGGAAAACTTCTCGTATAAAACTAACCCTCCAAGAATATTGAATGCCCGAGTCAACCTGTACGCAATCTCAACCAATGTCTTAGACGTCTCTTTATTGCCACGGCGATCATGTATACCAGCAACTCCTATGTGGGCAATAATACCGAATCCGCAGGCCACTCCGAAAATGGAATGGAAGTCTGCTCCTACTAATTGAGATACCGTCATCCATTGAAGGATCACCTCCAATGGGTGTAAGCCCCAGGCATCGATATCAAACCCAATGGTTATAGCGTGACACTGGTATATAAGAAAAAAAAAAAATTAGAAATAAAAATATAGCATATCCCAGGGAAGAGCCCCTGAAACAAACTGCAAAGGTAGTAAAAATAAAGTAGATATAATAAAAAAAGGAAATTGAAAGAAAGATTTGTAACACTGAACACATGTAAGCTCTTGGGGGATGGTACCATAAAAGAGTCACTAGACAATAGATTTTCTATTAAATAATTCATAAGAAGGGAACTCAAAAGGCATTAAAATAAAACAGCCGACAGTAAGGAAGCCCGCAAAACCAGGACAATACAATACAAAATAAAATCATTCACACTGTTGTACTACATAAAAATGCATTAAAGTCTGAAACAAGAGTGACACACGCAAAATAGGAGAGTAGGTGGGACTTGGAGGGAGAAAAAAATGATTTTGATGGACAAGCAGAGCAAACCAATGGACAAACGACTTCGTATGTTCCCCATATCAGAGGAAAAAAAAAACTGTACAACAAAATTGGAATATCAAGTAAATGAACAAAAAAAAACCTGGACAAACAGACTGTAAATCATTATTATGGAACTTGCAATATTACACTGCAGAAACAAAAGCCATTCTAGACAAACAACAAACCAGCGCTGCCACCGCAAAAATGAAACCGAAAGCATTCAAAACACTGCTGTTCGTGTAAGAGAACACATACAAAAAAGCTAGAGAACCGGGAACTGAATTATCAAAAGATAAGTGATTTAAAAGAATATGTACCATTACATAGGAATATCATTATGCATGCTGAGAAAATGTGCCATAAAACAAGGTTAAACTTGCAGAAAACTGAATATATGATTGAACTGAAAACATTGCCGCACACCATTAATTTATAGAACTCAAACATAGTCTTGCAATCTTAACTAAAAATGAAAACCCAAGCTTTTGACAGTAGAGCTAATCAGTAGTGTAAAATCTAACTTGCATCCTGAAAAGTTACGGGCAAGTAGTTCTACAGGAAATAAGTGGATATTAATCATGCCGTTCAGAAACAATGCCGTAAGCTAAATCCCGGAGTATCATTTCAAAGTATAATAACAATAATCTATGGAGGGTCATACATATAAATGCTACTACTTTTGATACATTCCATTAATTACCCCGTAAACTGAATATACCAGAGTAGCAGCAAGGAGGGACAATTTTAGGGGGAGGAAAAAAACAAAAAGGTGCAAGAGTCGGTAGAGCATCAGAGAGGAGGGCCGTGAGGTGTATCCCAAGTATGGAGCGTCAAAGTGAGAGCCCAAAGCATATCCAAGACATAAATAAGGAAAATAAATGACAAATCTTAAGCATTATTAATTAAAAATATAACATTGTCCCAAAACAAATTGTAAATTAAAAGGGTGTGATAACAGCTACTAGGTCAAGTACAAATTTAAAATTACAACTGTAAGAGGAGAAGAAAAAGCATTAATCAGACCGGAAGATGGCCGTATAGTTTGACAGCCAGCCATAAGTTACAGTATAAAGCACTGACAATACATGAAGGAGAAGAGCATGCTTCTGAAGTCCAGATAGCTTAGAAAAACAAGTCACAGAGCCAGGGGACAGGAGAATGCTGTATAAAGGACAAGAGACCTTTTGCAAGGAGAAAGTATAGGTGGGAGTGAGATAAATTTAACAGTCTTACAGCCGAGGCTGTGACAGGAAAGAGGGGTACAGAAAAAAGTGGCATATTCACTCAGAGAAGCAGTAACAACGAGAGCTTAAGGCAGACAACTGTCAGGATTAGTGCAGGACTTTTGGGACTTTTAGCAAAGACAAAATACAAAGGTAGAAGACTTGGAGCGTAATAACAGTTTCATATATAGTGAGTATGACAGAAAGGTGCCGAAAGTGGCAGAGACGGGGTCTATGCAGCGAAAATTAAACCCGGAAGCATCCAAAGTGGCTGCGGGGAACAGAGACAGAATACAGACCGGGACTTCTCAAGCGGAGATTTCTAATGTCATGAAAGTTTCAGACGGGGTTCCCATAGCAGGCAGGCATAGAAATAAGTGTGGTTTATCAAGTATAAAGCTGTATGACAGGAAGGAAGGGGGGGGGGGGGGAAAGTTATCAGAGCGGAAGATGGTTACAGCGCACGAACGGACAGCAAGCTCTCAAGGCATGAGACGCACTTGCAAAATAGAGACACCGGTTAACAATACTTAGAACTGGCAACAGACCTGTCATAGGGAATATTTATAATCAAAGAAATAACTGACAAAATGGTATGGCTGAGAAATAACTGACAGAGAAGGAAACGTAACCTTACTGACAGATAGCCTGTATATAGGAGCAGGGAACATAGCCAGGAGAAAAGGAAGGTGCCGTTGCAGTGACCAACGGAGGCAAATACAAAGTACAGGGCAAGACATTATTACAAAAGATTATTAGAAACAGGATTTAATAATAGATTCCAAAGCTAAAGATTAGCAGATACGAGAGGGAGAAAGAGCAGAGAAGAGGAAGGAAGTGGGCACCGCCCAAGAAGCCAGGCAGTTACAGAAGAAAAGAGGAAGATAAGCAGCTACGCACTTATAAATTGAGAGAGTCAGTGAGAGACTTAAAGAATCGGAAGAAATGGGACCGCAAATGTGTGCAAATATAAAGAAAAGAAATAAAGTGCGAAGAAAAACCGTATAGGAAACCGGCATCTCCTTCATAGTCAAAAGTATTAGGCCAATAAGTGGCTAGGATGCTGAGCGCCGTTACCCGAAGCTTGTAGATAACATAGTGACAGTAAAAGATAACTCAATCTAACACCCGATTGAGTCAGAATTAAGCAGTTGAAGGTCAGACAGAGGTAACAAAAGCGTATAGGCGAGAGCGAGCATCTGAGGAAGCAGGAACAGAGGTGGGGGCAAGCCTGTCAGTGTTGAAGCATAGGTGTAATGCTGCTCATAAAGCTTGGCAATAACAGCAAAATAAGGAAGCAGAAAATGATGAAGTGCAGCTAAGAAGCTGACAAAGAATTGTTAGGTTTAAACTATAAATCTTTCACAAAGACACATCAGGAAAGTTTCTAACAAGGATGGGGAGAAATCAACAGTGGCCAGAAACAGAAGCAGAGAGACATGCAAGGTAGAGGTTAAGTACCTCTCGGAGGTTTAAGTACCGCACAGAGGAAATGAGCACAGATCTCTTGGAGGGCAGGGAAGGGACACTCCCTCCGTCCGAGATCTAGAAGCAGAAGTGTATAGGCAGGAAAGGAGGTTGGGGCTCTGTGGGCTGTCAGTTTAACCAAAATGATTTTAAAGGAGAGATATAGGATTTCAGGGAACTGCAGTGAATAGGAGCTCAGACAAAAGTAAAAACACATGATCTACAGGTAGGGATGGTGGGAAACATAACGGGGATCAACTTCAACATACACTGAATAGCCTAAAAAGACAGGAGAAGCTTCGCTCAAGGGAGGACGGAGACTTAAGACACGAAATGTCAAGGCGTTAGGCTAAGAATAGCCAGCATGAGACCGCTAATGACAATCGTGGCGAAACGAGAAAAAACAGCCAGCATCTGCTAGGCGTGGTCTCCCAGCCTAGAACCTAGATGCCACTCGTACCCTTGCACACACCAAGCGCTCGAAAGGGACAGGGTATAGGTGATGAATAAAAGATATAAGGGCACTTATCACATAATAATCGTTAGACAGACTCACAAAAGGACAGGAACAGAAAAACAAATGCGCCAGCCAAGCGCAGAAGGAGAAAGCGATAAGGGAACAGAGGAAGAAAGCAGAAAAACAGAATAGTACCAGAGGAAGGGGTTAGAAAAGGAGCGGACTGAATACCAGTTCCCAGTACCCCTCAAGTGGGCACTTTTCACCAGGGTATATGCCAGTCCAGTGAAATAAAGGCAGAAGAATAGCGTTAGTAGACATACATAAGAGTAATGATACAGTACTCTGTTACCTGATTGTGCATGCATCCACAATCCTGGTGACGGGTGAGAGAAGACAATGATTTATGAAAGACCACACATGCTCCAGAAGTTAGGCGTATAGCCCGCATTAAGACCTTGCTGGTGCCATGTGGACGAACTCTGAGCGTACCAATCCCCGAAAAGGTTTGGAAGTTTTAGGAGGTAAAAAAAAAAGACCGGCACCAAGGTACCTTAGGAGAACATGATATAAAAAGTAACAGATAAGAATAGAGACAGATATAACATCACCAGCAGTGGACCATACCGTACCAAAGCACTAGAAATCAGTGACACGCTGGGACAGCTGCATTCAAAGGGAAAACAAAAACATAAGTTAATAACAACCGGCTGAAAAGGGACAGAGGTGGCAGGGACCATGTAAAAGCTGCGGCTTAAAGAAAAAAAAACCCCACAGGAAGGTGTGGCGACAGACTACCAAGAATGAAGAGGGAAGGGAAGAAATTATTTCACATAAGTGTGTTTTTGAAAAAACCAACTACGGGGAGAATTAACATGTCAGCAAGGGGAAAGAGACCGGGAAAATAGCAGTGCCAAGAAGGGGAGATAGGAATCAGAGAGAAGAAATAAAGCGCAGTCTTGGACGCAACTAAGAGGGGGAAAGAAAGCACAAGACTTACATATTATCACTGACTGCGATAGGGAAGAATAACGGAAGTGGCTTAACCACAGGAAAGAGTGAAAGCTTAGAGCGAGAACAGCAGACTGCTATAATAAGGGACATGAGACATCGGGGAGGAAATTCTTGATCTTTAAATATTGAAAGACAAAAATGAGGGTTTGGACGCACAGAATATATCCCCACTGCATCCATAAACAAGAAGGAGAAGGACAGGAAAGGGTGGAACAGGGAATACCGAGCAGCGTACGGGAGTCACCAATGTTGAGAATTGGGGGGTCCCGAGCCCCCCAAGAAGGCTGGAGTGACCTTAAATCTGACTCCATCTCTAAATAGCACTAGTACTGGGGTACTCAAGGAGTTATTGCCTCTAAGGGATTTAGACTACAGGTTATACAATGCAGCGAATGATAGCCTGATGTAGCAAAAGCATTTATACTTACAGCCTTTCATCATTAAGTGAAGCCCACAAATCATCATTTGGAATGAAGAGTTTATTTGCAAATCAGACTTTAATCAGATACATTCATCAGACAGGTTCTGGGTTCAATTGCACAGAGCTTCTGCCCTCCGAGAAGAGTTCGGGACCGTTCCAATGATCTGCCAAAATCTCATCTCTTTTATAGGCGCAGATCTCAATACAAGTCAATGGCAAGACCCTGTTTTTTTTCTCAATATTGCCCAACCTCTGAATCATTTCCGGCAGGTGTCCATCTGTACCCTCACTTTTCCGTTCTAACTATTGCAAGTTATTGTGCAATTTCCCTTTTTGTCAACATCTCCCTAGATACAGACATCCAAACATCCAAACATGGCTATTGTGTAATTTCCTTTTTTGTAAACACTTTGTTCTTATGAAGATATCTAAATATAGATATATCAATTTCATAACATCTTGTGATCTGGGTGCCAACTTATTAAAGACAGACTCCGTGTTATGAACCAAACTTCTTATCATTTCTGTCTTTAACTTCTACATCATGTGTGTTACACTCAATTTGGAAGTTGCACCAGGTTTCATTAGAACTCACCAAGCAGTCCTTGCTCTTGCAGGCTCTCTGCTATAAGGCCATCATCTTGTTATCAGGCCTAGTTAGTGCTTTTCAGCTGTTTAAAGCTATGTAGCTTGGCCCACCACTATTCCAGTGGATAGGTCTTAAGCTAGAACACATATTAACTTGCAGGAAAAGCAAGTCCTTGCTCAGCCAGTCATAGATTTTTAAACCTAGCTGGTATTTTTACAGCCTGAGTCCTAAAATCTGGCCTTCCACCCTTCCGGTGGGCATCCAGTGAGGGCCTCTTGCTGTACTATAATTATACAGTATGGGCTCAGGGAGTTTGTTCCAAGCATGGGGTGAAGCGAGGCAGAAAGGGCGAAGCCTAGAGTTGGCGGTGGTGGAGAAGGGTACTGAAAGGAGGGATTTGTCTAGAGAGTGGAGGTTACGGGTGGGGAAATAAGGGGAGATGAGAGTAGAGAGGTAAGGAGGGGCTGCAGATCGAGTGCATTTGTAGGTGAGTAGGAGAAGCTTGAACTGTATGTGGTATCTGATCGGAAGCCAGTGAAGTGACTTGAGGAGAGGGGTGATATGAGTATATCGGTTGAGGCGGAAGATAAGACGTGCGGCCAAGTTCTGGATGGACTGAAGGGGGGATAGATGGCTAAGTGAGAGGCCGGTGAGGAGTAGGTTGCAGTAGTCAAGGCGAGAGGTAATGAGAGAGTGGATGAGAGTTCGAGTGGTGTGCTCGGAGAGGAGGGGGCGACGCCAATGCCTCCACCGCGGCCAACTGGGCGGGGAGTGTGTGAGAAGAGATCCAGGTTTCAGTTAGGGCGAGCAGTTGAAGGGAGTGGGAGATGAAGAGATCGTGGGTGAAGGGCAGTTTGTTGCAGACTGAGTGGGCATTCCACAAGGCGCATGAGAAGGGGAGGGAAGAGGGGGGGAGGAGGGGAATAGAGACAAGATTGGAGACGTCCTGGGATCGTTCACGTGGATAGGACGAGGACAGATGAGGGGGACCTGGATTAGGGTTAATGTCAGGAGGAGGAGCAAGAGAGTGCGGAGGAGGGTGGTCGAGGTTGGGCGATGAAGACGGGGTGCACTTAGGAGGAATGGGGATGGGTTAATAGCAGGAAGGAAGTGTTGAAAGTTGAGAGCTAGGATGGAGGAGGGGGACAAGAGGGATGGTGAGGTGGTGCGGGATGGGGGTGAAAAGGGTATTGCCGTGGCGGGCCAGGCGGGAGGGCAGCGAGTTCCAGTGGTAGACAGTGGGAGTGGGGGGGGGGGGGGGGAAAGAGATTTGGAAGGGACAGGGCAAGGAAGAGAATGTGGATAGGAGCCATACGTAGTGACTGAGGTGTAGCAAGTGACTGTGTGGTGACTGAGGTGTTAAGCAGATAGATAGAATGGAGAGCTGGGTTGGAGGCTTGGAATTGATGGACTGGTAAGTTAATGGTTGACAAGCTAGCAGCAGGCAGGCAGGTAAGTCAATGGTTGAGAGGCTCGCAGGCAGGCAGGCGAGCAGGTAAGTCAATGGTTGACAAGCTAGCAGCAGGCAGGCAGGTTAGTCAATGGCTGAGAGGCTCACAAGCAGGCAGGCAGGTTACTCGATGGGTTAACAGGCAGGTAGGCAGCAGCTGGGACAGACGGACAGGAACAAGCTGGGATGGATGGATAGGAGCAACAGGATACGCTGAGATGGATGGATTGGAACAAGCTGGAACAGGCAGACTGGAACAAGCTGGGGCAGGCAGGAATGGATGGACTGGAACAAGTTGGAACAGACGGGCTGGGAAGGAATAAGCTGGAACAGGTTGGAACAGGCTGGAACAAGCTGGAACAGCTGGACTGGAGCAAGCTGGAACAAGCGGTCTGGCACAGGCTGGAGCGGAAGGACTGGGACAAGCAGGAACAGGCGGACTGGAACAAGGTGGAACAGATGGACTGGAACAAGCTGGAGTAGACTGGAGCAAATTGGAGCAGAAGACAGCGGTATAGCAGGACTGGAGCAAACTGGAGCAGAAGACAGCAGTATAGCAGGACTGGAACACACTGGGTCAGACGGACTGGAACAGGCTGGAGTCGACGGACTGGGACAAGCTGGAACAGATGGACTGGAACAGGCTGGAGCAGACAATGATGGAGCAGGACTGGAACAGGCTGGACTGGAACAGGCTGGACAGACGGTCAGTAACAGACTGGAACAAGTTGGAGCAGATGGACTGGGACTAGGTAGAGCAGAAGGTAATGGAGCACTGGGACCGGAGCAAGCTGGGACAGGCAGACAGAGAGAAGCAGGAGCGGAGGGAGAAGAGCAGGGCAGCGGACCAGAACAAGCCGGACTGGAGCGGGCTGGAGCCGAGGGATAAGAGCGGACAGGTAGGGCAGCAGGGCAGAGGCATGAACCAGAACTAGTAGGAATCGCCGGGACAAGAGAAGTGGGTCAGAGAGAGGATCCACACGAGGGCCTAGGGATCGGCTGCTACAGGTCACCTGGCTCCCCACTCACTCTCGTCAGAGAGATCTACACAGGGCCCATGGACTACCTGCCCCAGGTCACCTCGCTCCCCACTCTCCCGTGCCAGAGGATCGACAGGAGGGCCGAGGGAGCAGCCGCCCAGGACCCCTGGCTCACCACGCTCGGAAGGACCAGCACTACAGGCAGGGAGATGACTCGCAGCACTCCCAAGTGCTGATGAGCCGCTGCCCGCTACCCGCTGCCTCGTCGCCCCACTCAAATCTCCCGACTCACACTGCACCGGCCACCAGGCAGCGGAACGAGGGAGGGACGGCAGCCACGTGGACGCTCGGTCCCGCGGCGCCCTGCCTCCCGACGATCGCGTTGCTCTTGCTAATCCGATCCATTGCCGATCCAATCCTCCTGTCCCGCACCACCGGCCTCCCGCCTCTGCGCCCGACCAGGCCAGCGATCAGGCCAGCGATCGAAGCGAGGCAGGGGGCGCAGAAACCAGGCTCCGATCCCACCACAGCACAGCACCCCAGCGATCTGCTCCCCTCCGTTCGCCGCCACCACATCCGCCGCGCCGTTGGCCGTAGCCCGGCCGCTGACCCCGCCGGGACCAAGCCGAGCCTCGGGCCGCGTGGGTCATGCAGTGCAGTGCAGTGTAGGGCAAGCTGGGCCGCACACGCATGCACCTCCGGTTGGACCACAGCTCTCCTGTTCACTGTCCACGCTAAGTATGTAGCTGCCAATTGGAGCTAATTGGAGCTGTTAAACGGAGCCTTATAGTGGAGGACTCCGATTGTCTGGAGGAGCTCCTCTCAGCACATCCGTTCAGTCGGCCATCTTAGATCCATTCTCAATATAGAATTGTGTATTTCAGGATTATTGTTACGTTGAAATAGCTTAAACTTTAAATTTCAACGTATTATTAGAAGACTAGTAAAAAAGGCCCGTTTCTCAAACAAATGAAAAGGGCGCTAGCAAGGTAATGACCTTCTCCCATTAATATTTTTAAGGGAAGTGTTAGGATTTTAAATTGTTAAATTTGTTTGATTCATCTTCTTCCCACCAAAGCATCCATGTGCATCCCTCCCCCCTCCCAGTTCCAGGGTCGTCATCCTTCCCTCCGAGTTGCAAGATCATCATTCCTCCCTTCCAGTTCAAGGCCCCCTCCCTCCGAATTTTAAAAGTCTTCTTCACTTACTTCATCGGGGTTACGGCGGCCGGCAGCAGCGGTACAAAGCATGCAGGCTCGGCCCTTAGTTTGGTTTTCCCTTCTCTTTCTCTGAGCTGTGGTCCTGCCCTTGTGGAAACAGGAAATGAGGGCGGGACCAGAGCTGTAAGTGAAGTAAGTGAAGAAGACTTTTAAAATTCCGAGGGAGGGGGCCTTGAACTGTCGTATCGTTTCTTTGCCTCTGATATGTCCCTCATGCTGGTGACACCGCGTTCCTTTGCCTAGCAACTCTGCAGCGTTCCCTTCCCTCTCACTGTTCTGCCCTCGACGTCATCACGTTTTGACGTGAGGGCAGGACAGAGAGAGATGGTTACAGAGTTACGAAGCTTACAAACCCTTCACTGCAGTCTGCCACGGAGTCAGTTTCAGAACGTTGGAGGTGCAAACTATTATAGTAGATGTATTATGTGAACAGATACTTTTCAAATTGCGTACAATTCTACCGATGTTTGTAATGTAAGCCACATTGAACCTAAGCTCTTCTTGGGCTAATGTGGTATAAATATGTCATAAATAAATAACCAAATATATTGTCAACAGTATTGAACTTGCTAACCTCGATTTTAAGATGTTTTCCCCTCCCTGTTGAGACGCACAGCTCCCTCACTCGTAGCATATGATAATAACGTGATATACAATACGTAGACTTGATCTTCATCTGTCTTTTGCCATCTGCGTGACACAGACTTAGAAGTCCATCTAGCACTGGCCTTAGTTCCTTAATCCAAACCTGACTTTTGCCATTTGTGGAACAATGACCCCTGGAGTCTATATATCACGTCCAAATTTGGGAAGTTGTCAAGATGCATTGATAGCTGTTATCTATCAATATTTGGTTGCAAACAATCAATTATTGATGTTGTTTTCCACCCAATAAAATTTGTGCACACATCTGGCTGCATGCTGTTCTGTATGGCAGGGCACCTAACTCTTATAGCATGTATCCCAAAAGGGGATGTGGCATGGTCGGGCATTCCAAAAAGTTACATGCATACTTATAGAATACTGGCTCAGCGTGCCCAGCCTGGGCACCAGTATTTACACCAGGTTTCAGCAGGAGTGAGTCTGGCACCCATAGGATGGCTGTGGGAATTGGCACTAAGCAAGATGCTATAAAGGGTAGATACAAAAGACAAAATCCATCAAGTCTGCATATTGTATGTCACGTTATTATCATATGCTACGAGTGAGGCTTCTGTGCATCTCAAGGGAGAGGAGAAAACATTTTAATGTTGAGATTAGCAAGTTAAATACTGTTGACAATATATTTGGATATAAAATATTGTCCCAAGACAGTATCCTAATTAACTACCTATACGTGGTTGGCATGATGGCAAATTGTCAACCAGCGTTTAAGCATGAAGAACTATAACCTGCACAGAGTGGTGAGTACAAGCTTCGTCTTGTTGGGAAGAATGGATGGTGTGTATCCTTTATAGAATCGTGCTTGGCGCCAATTTTTTCCGGTGCTCGATTCTGAGCGCCATTGATAGAACTTTCCCCAGACTGCAGAAGTCCATCCGACATTGGTCTTAGTTCCCTAATCCGCACCTGTCTATTGTCATTTGCCGGACACAGGTCATATAAGTCCATGCAACACTGGCCTTAGTTCCCAACTACTCTTGTCCAAAGTAACACCTCAACAGCCATGTTTTGTTTCCATCCTCCTTTTTAGGCATTGTGTTTATCCCACACATTTTTGAATTCCTTTATTGTTTCTGACTCTACAACTTCTCCTGGAAGGGCATTTTAGGCATCTACTGCCCTTTCTCTGAAAAAGTATTTCCTGACTTCTAAATCCACCGCCCTGCAAACCTCCATTCATGTCCTTTGGTCCTACCACCTCTCCGTCTCTGGAAGGGGTTTGCTTGCATATTAATAACTTTCAAGAACTTAAATGATAATGAGTTATTATACCTGAGCTTAAAAATGTGATAGAGGGAGTTAAGTTGCCTCTTCTCATGCTATGTGACCATGGACAAGTGACATTTATCTCTGACTCATGTCACAGACAAATTTAGGTGACCAGTCCTGTTGTGACAATAGATTTGATGGGAGAGTAGGAAACTAAGATGTCAGCAACTCTTCCTTTGAATTTATAACATTTTGCAAATACCGGATAGAATTTTGGTATGAAATGAGTCACAGGTGTTCATACCCGCAATTTGGATATTAAAGAAATCTTGAGCAATATTCATTAGGACTTATCCATGTTAAAATGTTTCTGACCTGGATAAGTCCCGCTGACCGGGTCATACCTGGATATTGCTGCTAAATATGTGGTCATACCTTTTCGGCAATCTCTGGGTAGGCCACAGTAGTCTGGGTGCAGAGTCTGAGAGAAGCCGGGAGTTACCCACTTAGTTTAGTCCAGTAACAGTAACTATCCAGATAAGCTTAGGACAGCAGATAGGCTTTCCTAACTTTATCCAGATGGCTATTTGGGTACCTGGATAACAACCAATGACTGCTCAATAGCTGATTATTCCTCACCACTATCTTGGCACAGTCCGGTGCTGAATGTTGGGCCACGAAAAGCCATGTCAGCCAGTGTTAAAATTCAGCCTGCAGTGGTCAGTATCTTTTAGACCCACTTGTGATTTGGAGGGGAGTTTTCATAAGTAAATAAGTAATGCCACACTGGGAAAAGACCAAGGGTCCATCGAGCCCAGCATCCTGTCCACGACAGCGGCCAATCCAGGCCAAGGGCACCTGGCAAGCTTCCCAAACGTACAAACATTCTATACATGTTATTCCTGGAATTGTGGATTTTTCCCAAGTCCATTTAGTAGCGGTTTATGGACTTGTCCTTTAGGAAACCGTCTAACCCCTTTTTAAACTCTGCCAAGCTAACCACCTTCACCACGTTCTCCAGCAACGAATTCCAGAGTTTAATTACGCGTTGGGTGAAGAAACACTTTCTCCGATTTGTTTTAAATTTACTACACTGTAGTTTCATCGCATGCCCCCTAGTCCTAGTATTTTTGGAAAGCGTGAACAGACGCTTCACATCCACCTGTTCCACTCCACTCATTATTTTATATACCTCTATCATGTCTCCCCTCAGCCGTCTCTTCTCTAATATGTAATTATTAGAATCCTTGTATGATAAAGAGGAATGATATGTAGTTTAAAACAATATTTAACATTAGCTTTGTACTATCTTAAATTGTACATATTTAGAATTATCGTGAACCAGGCAAGATTTATTACAATAGAGAAACTGTTTTTGCATTTTGTCTCAAGGTCTTGATTTAATAACACACCGACTCATCCATTCTTAGTAAGAATTACTGAGTTCATGATTGGCAAAAGTTACTAAATGAAATCATATTATTGTACAGTTTTATCATTTTAGTCCTTCTAGCCTTGCAAATCTTGCTTTGTTTTGGATTTGGTTTTCAGGGACAAACATAGCACCACTTGGAATAGCCAATCAGAGCTCGGTGGCTTTTAATGGTTCTCCAAGATTAGCCATTGATGAGAATCCAAACACTAATTATCACCGAGGCTCCTGTATCCACACCAGGAAGGAAATGGGAGCCTGGTGGCGGTTGGATCTACAGCGTTCCTGGAAAATTAGATCCGTTGAGGTGGTGAACCGGAGAGACTGCTGCTCGCAACGATTGCGGGGAGCACAGATACGTATTGGTAACAGTCTAGACAACAACAATCCTGTGTGAGTTGATTTGAATGTTTGTTAGCTTAAAAGGACTAACCGTGGTTGTACTCTCAACTGATACATTAGATACTTCCTCCACTAGAACAAATGTCACAAATTCTTCAATAGACAATCCAAAAGTGGTCACAAATTACATAAAGGTAACCAATCAATCACTAATGTGTCCAAAAATAAAGGTTCCTTATAGAGACTTAATTTTTTTGTGGACCATCAGAATAGCAGTTGACTTCTATATCACAACTGTAAAATAACACTCAAGTACCTCGCTCAAACACCGCATCGGTCATTTTTTATATTATTATAAAATATTCTTTTCCTAAATTCGATGTCACATGTGCATAACAGAAGACTAAATAAACTTTCAGTTCTTCGATATTAAAGCAATCAAGTACTTATCTTTGAAGCTTTAAACTTTGAGGCTGTCACGACTGTGGTCATGATCCCTCTCTGACTCACCTTTTGTCCCGATGGTCAGCTGCTGTGCTGGGTACTGTCTGCATTGTTTCTTTCCTGTGTGTTTCAAGCCTCATTTTGGGTTCTGTGAATTTCATGCCTCTGTCCTATAGGGTTTCCACTTCCTGTGTGTTTCAAGCCTCCCTTTGGGTTCAGTGTATTTCCTTCCTCTGTCCTGTTTATAAGGAACTGGAGCGTTTGCAATGCCAAAGGTCTCCAGGTTAGTCAGTGTGCAGTGTAGCACTTCTGCCTTGATTTCTTGTTGCTTTGTTCATAGCCTGTGTGCCTGTGGGCACTTCTGTCTTGATTCCTTGTTTAGGGTGCCTGTGTGCTCTTCTGCTTCTGTTCCTCTTGGTCTGTTTGTGTGCTAGGTTCAGCCTTCAGCCATAGTTCTGTTGTTTGTCTGTGTGGGTCAGCTTTGTGTCCTGCCTAGTCTGCCTTGCTTGTTCTAGTCCCCTCTACCTTAGCTTCAGCCATAGTTTTGTTATTTGTCTGTGTGGGTCAGATTTGTATCTTGCTTGTGTCTGCCCTGTTTGTCTTCAGCTCCAGTCCCCTTCCTTCTTGTCTCTGCCCTGTTTGCTTTACATAAGTACATAAGTACATAAGTAGTGCCATACTGGGAAAGACCAAAGGTCCATCTAGCCCAGCATCCTGTCACCGACAGTGGCCAATCCAGGTCAAGGGCACCTGGCACGCTCCCCAAACGTAAAAACATTCCAGACAAGTTATACCTAAAAATGCGGAATTTTTCCAAGTCCATTTAATAGCGGTCTATGGACTTGTCCTTTAGGAATCTATCTAACCCCTTTTTAAACTCCGTCAAGCTAACCGCCCGTACCACGTTCTCCGGCAACGAATTCCAGAGTCTAATTACACGTTGGGTGAAGAAAAATTTTCTCCGATTCGTTTTAAATTTACCACACTGTAGCTTCAACTCATGCCCTCTAGTCCTAGTATTTTGGATAGCGTGAACAGTCGCTTCACATCCACCCGATCCATTCCACTCATTATTTTATACACTTCTATCATATCTCCCCTCAGCCGTCTCTTCTCCAAGCTAAAAAGCCCTAGCCTTCTCAGCCTCTCTTCATAGGAAAGTCGTCCCATCCCCACTATCATTTTCGTCGCCCTTCGCTGTACCTTTTCCAATTCTACTATATCTTTTTTGAGATAAGGAGACCAGTACTGAACACAATACTCCAGGTGCGGTCGCACCATGGAGCGATACAACGGCATTATAACATCCGCACACCTGGACTCCATACCCTTCCTAATAACACCCAACATTCTATTCGCTTTCCTAGCCGCAGCAGCACACTGAGCAGAAGGTTTCAGCGTATCATCGACGACGACACCCAGATCCCTTTCTTGATCCGTAACTCCTAACGCAGAACCTTGCAAGACGTAGCTATAATTCGGGTTCCTCTTACCCACATGCATCACTTTGCACTTGTCAACATTGAACTTCATCTGCCACTTGCACGCCCAATCTCCCAGTCTCGCAAGGTCCTCCTGTAATCGTTCACATTCCTCCTGCGACTTGACGACCCTGAATAATTTTGTGTCATCAGCTTCTGTTCCTGCCAAGCTTGTTTGAAAATCCTGAATCCTGCTTGAGTATCCTGAATCTTGTTCCTGCCAAGCTTGATCCAGTATCCTGAATCCTGTTCCAGTCAAGCCAAGTCCATCCCATCATCCAGTTCCAGCCAAGCCAAGCTTGTTAGTCCAGTCCTGCTTGGGGGCTTTTGCCTCCTGCTGCCTCTCGACGACAGTAGGCTAAGGGCTCACATTGTTCCAGAGTTCGTGACTGTTGTTTAAAGCCTGGGACCGTGACAGAGGCTAGATATAATTTTTTTGCTGCCTCGGCATATTCTAATAAAGATTCAAATGAGAGCAGCTTTTGAATCTTTATTAGAATATGCCAACATAGCGCTATATTTTGCTAAGCATAAATAGTTGCTTCAGGGATTTCATTCTGAAAAAGGAACAGAAGGGAGCTTGGAATACCATATAAACGCTCACCTGGTTTGTACTTGCACAATGGGATTATAACATGTGAAATCAATAAATTGTGATGTGAAAACCCAAGTGGCCTAGTGGTTAGGGTGGTGGACGCTGGTCCTGGGGAACTGAGGAACTGAGTTCAATTCCCACTTCAGGCACAGGCAGCTCCTTGTGACTCTGGGCAAGTCACTTAACCCTCCATTGCCCCATGTAAGCCGCATTGAGCCTGCCACGAGTGGGAAAGCGCGGGGTACAAATGTAACAAAAATAAAATAGATACTATTGGAGATTCTACATGGAATGTTGCTACTATTGGAGATTCTACATGGAATGTTGCTATTCCACTAGCAACATTCCATGTAGAAGGCCGCGCAGGCTTCTGTTTCTGTGAGTCTGATGTCCTGTGCAGGACGTCAGACTCACAGAAGCAGAAGCCTGCGCGGCCACATTGGTGATCTGCAAGGGCCGACTTCTACATGGAATGTTGCTAGTGGAATCTCAAATAGTAGCAACAGTGGAGGAGTGGCCTAGTGGTTAGGGTGGTGGACTTTGGTCCTGAGGAACTGAGTTTGATTCCCACTTCAGGCACAGGCAGCTCCTTGTGACTCTGGGCAAGTCACTTAACCCTCCATTGCCCCATGTAAGCCGCATTGAGCCTGCCAGGAGTGGGAAAGCGTGGGGTACAAATGTAACAAAAAAAAAAAAAAATTACTGGGAGAGGGATAAAGAAGAGTCAGTAAGACCCTATGGCAATGAGGACAGAAAGTTTTGGGCATTGGTATCTGGTAAGGGAGGATTATCCCTAAACATTTAGTCACTGAAGTTCAGTGGGCTAGTCAGCATTCTAAGTGCTATCAACACTCAACATCTTTGAAGGTACTTGGGTGCCTGAAGTTAGTTAGCTTTGAAAATATTATCCTGGAGGGAACTTGGTAATTGGTAAGAGATTCAACAGCTTCTTAAACCCCATAGGTTCAATATTTAAAAGGACTCTCCGGGTAGTGCCACTGGGTAGCACTTTCTAGATAATGCCAATGTAGTCCAGGGGTGGAAAACGGAGTTATCTGGGTAGTGGCAATTTGGAGTTCTACTACGAAACTTAGGTTAGCAAAAGGGCTGTCCTCCATCTATCCAAATAACAGCTGAATATTCCTACTCTTCGGGTAGTGCCAGCACTTCATTGATCTATCCATATAGCCACTATTGGTGTACTTCTGTCAAATATGCTTAACTTTTTGTTCTCTTGATCCACTACCTCCTCCATGGCTTACTGTTCCAGAGTTGGAACTTCTTCCCCAGGTTCTTAATATAATCAATACTAGCATCTCTATTGGGCAAGTGCCCTTGATGTCTAATTCTCAAGAAGCCATCTCTCAACCCCCTGGTCCATGCCCACCACCGTCTGGTATCTCACCTTAGTTTTCTTTCTAAAGCACTGGAAAAATTGCTTTCACTCAGTTGATATCTTTTATTGAGAAGACTTTTGCCCTCCATCCTAGGCAATCAGGATGTAGACCCCATTTTGGTACCGAGACTCTCTTTACCGAGAGTGAAAATGAAATATGTTCACACTGGGATAAACACAAGATCGTTCTTGCAATTTCACTTGATCTTTCTGCTGCTTTTGATTTAGTTAATCACATTTATTATCCCTGGGTATATCTGGCATCATGTTTTTTTCTTTCTCTCTAACTGTTCCTTTCAGGTTATTCAAGCAGCATCTACTGCCTCCCCCCATCCCTTATCTTGTGGAGTTCTCCAACGGTCGGTTCTTTCCCCATTTCTCTTTCATTTGTTTCTCAGTCCCCTTACCTCCCTGATCCCAACCACTGGCATTTCCTTTCATTTCTATGCAAATAACGTTCTTCTTTTTTTTCCCCACATGCTCACACAATCCTGATCTCACTCTGCTTCAACAGTGGCGTAGTTAGGTGGGACCATGGGGTCCCCAACCCCCACCAGCTGAAGCCTTGTGCAGCACCGGTCTGGGGCACCACCGTGTTCCCTTCTCTGCTCAGTTTCACTTAAAGCAGCTTGAAGGATATCAGGAGGAAGAGAGAGCAGGGCAGGGAATGCGGTGGTGCTGGAGACTGGCGCTGGAGAAGGCTTCAGCTGACATTGGTTGGGGACCCCTGCCAGCCAAGGTACTTGCTGCTGTGGGGAGTGGTAGGGTGGTGGGAGGAGTGATGAGGCGGTGGGGAGAGTGGTGAGGTGGTGGGGGCGGCGGCGGGGCGGCAGACTAAAATCTGCCCCCCACCTCGGGCTCTGGTCCCCTCCCACTGTAAGGTCTGGCTACGCGTCTGCCCTTCAAGACTGTCTGTTGCTAATCTCAAATTGGTTAAATGGTCACAAATTCTGAAGAAAGTAAAAACCATTGCATTCTGGTTCAGCCCAGATGTGACCATCCCTGCCTCTTCTATCTTTGGAATACCCACTCTTCCTGTTGAATCATTCCATTATCTAGGAGTCATCCTAGACTCCCGTATTTCTTTCTCACCACAATTGTCTAGTCTTTGTAAGTCATTCTCTGTCAACTCCGTTCTGTACGTAAATAATTTGAACAATCTACACTCCATTCCTTTGTCACTTCTTACAACTTGACTGGATTATTGTAATATTTAATATTTAGGTTGCTCTCACTCAAATTTGAAAAAACTTCAGTCTACACTGACTACAGCTATTAAGTTCATTTGCCATGCACAAAAGTTTGATCATGCTTCAATCCTGCAAAAATTTCATTTGTTCCCCATCGAACAGCGAGTTATCTTTAAGTTGCTGACTCTTATGTTCAAAGCTCTTAGAATAGGTGTCCGTGATTACCTTTCTGCTTTAACAATTTCCTACTCTCCTGGTCGTCTGCTCCATTCCATAAGCAATCACAGACTAGTTCTCCCTAACCCTAAGTCAACACATTCAGAATGTACCCACCACAATTCTTTATTACTATGCCTTTTTACTGGAACTCCCTTCTTCTTTCTCTTCAAGCAAAACCTTATTTTAAGATTCTCAAGAAATAATTAAAAACTTGGCTTTTTAAACAGGTTTTTTCCACTAACATCATTTGCTTTTCACGGATTACGTAGATTGTCACCATTCTCCACCAGTTCCCTCTTCCTCTTCCCTCCTTACTTACTTCTTGACTTCTCCCCTCCCATTCCCTTTTGATTTCCTTTTTCTCTTTCTTCTGCTTTGTCTTCCCTTTGTTGTGATTATCATGGTAGGACTGGTTTTACCCTATTTCTTATTGAATTTTGTAGTTCTTTTCTACACTGTTAACCTGTTTGTTTTTATTTATTGTAAACTGCCCAGTTCTAAGAGTCAGCTTGGACAGTATAGCAAGTTATAATAAACTATAACCAATAAATATCTGGATTTCATTACCACTAGAACCAGCCTTTTAAAAAAATGTTGATCACCACAGGCTCAATATCAAGAGGCATGCTCATAACCACCTGTACTCACTGGTCATCCAGTGCAATCATTTCCTCGATGCAATGTGTAACCACCTTTGATTCTGGCTTCCATTAGACCTGGAATGGTGATATAGAATGACATCCCATGGGCATCAGGGCTTCTTGCCTGTCACCTCATTGTGGGAGAAGGGTGGGGGCTCAGCTAAGGAAATTGATTTTCTTTGTTCTATTGCTTTCTTGACATAAACAAAACAACAACAGTAACAGACTGGATCACGTCAGAAAACCTGGTCCTAATCTTCATCAATGAAAACTGGATACACGACCAAAAGGACCCCATAATCCTTGACCTATGCCCTCCAGAATACAAAATCACTCACTGGAGCAGAAAGGAAAAAAGAGGCGGAGGCATAATGCTAATCTATCGATTTCACTTTACAACCAAAACCACTGCCGAGTCCATAACAACCCAACTTGAAATCGCCTCAATCAGAATCCATAGCAAATCCCTGATTGATCACCTAAATTGTACCTTGTTCTACAGACCACCAGGCAATTGGAACAAAAGCCAGTCAACCTTCATGGACTTCATTTCAAACACCTGTGCAACCAACTCAAACATACTGCTACTAGGAGACATCAATCTTCACCTAGAAGACCCAAACTCTGCCAACGCACGAGAATGCAAGGAATTCCTCCCATTTATGAGACCTCATATGGCCAAACATGCAAACAACCCACATCAAAGGACATACACTTGACCTCATCTCACACAAACTGTCCGCAGACCAAAACCTAACAATAACTGATGTTAAATGGACAGAAATACTATGATCCGACCACTATAAACTAAATCTATCCCTAAACTGGCTGAAGAAGGGCTCACACTACACACAAGAACACACAACCTACAGCACAAGAGGCCAAATAAACTCGGAAACATTCTGGCAACAATTATATAATAATGAATGGACAACACAAATAGACTCCATACACTACCTCTCTAACTGGGACAAAAGATGCAGAAGCATACTAGATGAAATAGCACCATTATAAACAAGAACATCATGAAGACATATCTCGATACCATGGTTCAACGATGAACTGAAAAAACTAAAAACACAAGCCAGGAAACTCGAAAGAGCATGGAAAAAAAAAAGACGAACACATGATCAATGCTTGGAAACAATTACAAAGAAAATACAAATACACTATAAAACAGGCCAAAAGGTCATATTACAGAACCAAATAGGACCAGACTACAAAGACACGAAGAAACTATACCAACTAGTAAACAAACTACTAGATACCAGCCCAGTCACCACTACCAACATAGACATCCCATCTGCAGACAAACTTGCCAATTATTTCAATGAAAAAATTGTAAACTTACGCAATACACTTTCTCTTGACAACACCAATATCGAAAATTTCATCAACAGCCTGGACCCAACCCCTGGTGAATACCCAGTGGACTGAATCTGGTCAAACTTCTCTCCCCTCACCACTGAAACAGTTACCCATGCGATTCATAAATTCTCCCACACTCACTGCAAACTGGACACTTGCCCCAGCTACCTGATGAAATCTGTCTCCAACCGCTTCATAGCAGACCTTACATTCCACCTAAACTACCTACTCCAACAAGGCCTCTTCCCTAAGGAAAATGGCAACATCCTACTCACCCCAATTCCCAAAGATACCAAGAAAAAGACAAGCAAATTTACCAACTACCGTCCAGTAGCATCTATCCCACTAGTAGTCAAACTGATGAAAAGTCTGGTAACCACACAACTCGGTGATTACATAAACTAATTCTCAATCCTACATGAATCACAATCAGGATTTTGCCCCCTCCATAGCACAGAAACAGTACTCATCACACTCCTGGCCAAATTCAAGCAGGAAATAGCAACAGGTAAAAGCATACTCCTCCTCCAATTCCACACGTCTAGTGCATTCGACATGGTAAACCTTAATATACTTTTAAGACTTCTAGACTATTTCAGTATTGGTGGAAACATACTTAGCTGGATCAAAGGTTTCCTAACTACTGCAACATGCCAAGTGAAATCAAACTCAAACATATCTTCACCATGGAAAGCCGATTGTGGAGTACCTCAAGGATCACCATTATCCCCAATCCTCTTCAACCTAATGACATCACTAGCCAAATCCCTATCCAACCAAGGCTTTAACCCATTCATCTACACAGACGACGTCACAATATACATACCTTATAAACACGATCTAACAGAAATCACCAATGAAATCAAGCTCAGCCTAAACACCATGAACTCATGGGCAAATGCATTTCAACTAAAACTCAATACAGAAAAAACACACTGTCTCATCCTCTCATCCCAATACAACACGTACAAACCCACAAATATAAACACCCTAGATTACACCCTCTCTTTCTCAGACAGCCTGAAAATCCTAAGCATTACTATCGTTCGTAACCTCACACTTGAGAGCCAAGTCAACTCTACAACTAAGAAAATGTTCCACTCAATGTGGAAACTCAAACGCGTGAAACCATTCTTCCCAAAGGAAACATTTTACAACTTGATACAATCAATGGTTCTAAGCCATACAGAATACTGCAATGGAATTTATACGGGATGCAAAGAACAACTCATAAAGAAACTTCAGACCGCTCAAAACACAGCAGCAAGGATTATATTTGGAAAAACGCAATTCGAAAGCACCAAACCCCTCTGAGAGAAACTACACTGGCTACCAATCAAAGAACACATTGCTTTCAAAATCTGCACCTTGGTACTTAAAATCATCCACGGCGTCGTCCCGGGTTACATGACAGACCTCATAGACCTACCAACAAGAAACACAATTAGATCAACACAAACATACCTAAATCTCCATTACCCAAGCTGCAAAGGACTCAAATGTTAAGTAGTAGTAGTAAATACAAATCAACATATGCATCCAGCTTCTCCTATATAAGCACACAATTGTGGAATGCACTACCAAAAGCTGTAAAAACAATGCACGACCACCTAAACTTCCGGAAATCACTAATAACCAACCTGTTCAAAAAGGCTTACTTTATCGACCCAACTTAAATGCCTAAACCTTGCAACACAACAAAACCAAAGCTCGTAACCGATTCTGCATAAATCTTCTCTTCACAACTCCCCCCTACCCCCTTCATCTCTCACATCCCTGAGATTAATTTTTTACCCCCTGATCTCTCTAAAAAATATCCCTGGTGTCTACTTGCACCCCCTCCACACCCCTCATTCCCAAACAAATATATTTGGTGTCCTCTGCATATCCAGCCCCTCCTTGTTGCCCCCCACTGGCCTCCCATCAGTGGTGCCCACTTGCTCCTGCCTCCACACAGCCATCCTGGAAAATGGCAGCACCTGATCCCAAGTGATGCATCCTGGGGCATACCACATGGGATCATTCTCCCAAATAAGGGATACATCTCAAGATGCACTATGCAGTGTCAGGTGGCATTATTTTTCAAGATAGAGACACAGAGGCAGGAGCGAGTGGACATCATTCCTTCCTCTTGAAGTTATGCAAGGGGATGGGATCTGGGGGAACAAGGGAGTCATGTGGGTGAGGGGGTCACTACACATCAGGAATATTTGTTTGGGGGGTCATGGGATGGGGGGGTTTGTTAGACAGAAGGGAAATTTTGGGGATAGAACGGGGAGTCATGGATCATCTTGTAGGGGAGGGGGTTTAGGGTCCTGAAATTTTGGTGGGGGATGAAGGTATCAGGATGATAAAAAATGGGGGGGGGGGGGGTGCTGGGTGCCAAGATTTTAGGATATTGGTTCAGGAAAGGCGCCCCTAAAGTACCAGTTTTTGGAGGTCAATCAGCTTGAAGTGGATCTTATTTTCTCTAAAATTGTTGTAATGAACTCTTATAGTCTATGTATAAGGGGACCAATACAGCAACTGTAGCTTTTATTTTTAGAGTGGGGGGGGGGGGGGGAAGAAAGCAAACATGAGGCCAGGACAAACCCTGTAACAGGGCCTCAGGGTGTTGCTGTCTTGCCTTCCAAGGTATCTTGTCATCTTAGCATGATAAGGATGGTTATATCCCTCACTAACTCAGCCTCTGAGTCCTGTCTCGTCTCTTCTCTTAGCAGGATAAGGCTGGCTAAATCTTATGCCAGAGTCAATCTGTTACTAAACCTGCCATCTTGATTTCTTCCCAAATATCCAGATGTGGCAACATCACTGATATCAAAGCGGGCTCCATCACAACACTCTATTGTAAAGGGATGGAAGGTCGTTATGTCAGCGTGGTCTTATCAAATCGCAAACAGTATTTGTCGCTTTGTGAGGTGAAGGTGTTCCCTCTCCAACATCCTCAAGATTCATGTAAGTAGCTGGATCATCCTCTGTTCTCTTACAGTGTCCAGACCCCCAACTCTCAGTCTGAGCTGAGGGTGTCAGGTAGAGATATAACATGGGAAATCCACAGCAGATGTTCTGCTTCTCATTCTTCTCTAGGAATTCTTCAGACTGATATTCAAAAGTATTTATTCATGAGCAGGAGAAGTGACCACAGCCTACGGCACATATGAATTTGACATGGGATATGCAGCATGGCCAAATGTATCCGTCAGGAAAAGGGATGTGGTTTGGCATAAGGCAAGAGGAGGGAAAATAGCTATGAGTTTGGTGATAAAATTTAGTCACTCAATATTTCACTTAAATATCCAAGTACCAAAGAGTAGACATCAGATCTAACATCTGGACATAAATGCATCTGTTCAAGTTACACATGTATTTTCAAAGATGATAGTTATGGGTAATGCATCTGAAAATACTTATAATTTCCTACAGCCAGTTATACATCCAGAGGTCAACATAGTGACCATTAATAAATTCATTCTTAGATTATTAACTCAACTTTCCTAATGAAGCTTAATGTGATCGACAGTATTTATAGAATGTAGGTACAATAAGTTCCTTCCCCAATGAGCTTACAGTCTTAGGGCCCTGTTTACTAAGCCGTGTTATAAGTGTGTTAGCATCTTTAATGTGCATTAATCATGTACACACGTTAACCGTGTATGTGCCTACCATATCCCAATAGACGTCTACACAGTTAGAGCGCATGCTAATTAGAAAACAGGGCCCTAAGTGAGTACACGGGGCAATCTCTTGTTCTTTGACAGTTCTGCGCTCTCTCTCTCGATTGTCTCACATGGGGTGTCGTAATGCACTCTTTCCTTGTCCAGTATAACCAGATAGAGGAGCAGTAATCCCAAGCCCTGTGCTTTCTTAATTTCCAACTATTTATTACATATAAGCAAACAAACGGCTTACTGTAGATACCAGAAGCCCAGAGTGATGCATTAAATCTGGTTCAACACAAGGATGAAAAGATTTTCTCCAGGTCTTTCAGTTGTATAGTTCAGAACTGAGGGGTCCTTTTACAAAAGGCGCGCTAAAAATGGCTTACGGTAGTGTAGCATGCCTATAAAAAAAGGCCTTTTAACGTTTTTGTCAAAAATGGACGTGCAGCAAAATGAAAATTGCCGCGCGTCCATTTTGGGTCTGAGACCTTTTTTTTAATTACTTTTTTTATTGCATTTGAATTTACAAACTAATACAGTTTGTCCGGAAATACAGAGAAATTAAACATAAGAGGAAAATAAATTTACAACTAGTAGTATAATTAACTCTTCCTTAGACCACTAAAAATAGACGTAGGGAGTGGTTTAAACACAAGTGAGGAGAATTAATAAAAAAAGTAAAAAAGAAAGAATAATGTCCAAATTAACCTGAATCTTATCTCGTTCCTATTAATTTATAGCTGTTTATGATGTTACCAACGGGCGGTTAGATAGACTTTTCATGTCCAGGAAAACCCGTAACTGATTTGGTTAAAAAAAAACCCATATTTGATCCCCAAATAACGGATCAAACATTTACAGGGGTAAACCAAAGTCTTGTTTCCTCTCTAAGCGCCAAAAACTGTTTTCTTCTTTCTTGTGTTGGTTTTAGTCACGTCCGGGTATATCCAAATTCTTTGTCCGCAAAATAGAGATGTGGAATATTTAAAATACAACTTCATAACCATATTCAAATCTTGCTCAAAGACGAAAGACGCAATCAATGTTCCTCTAGTTAGTATTTCTGTCATTGAATCTTCAAGTAGAGCGGTTAAATTTTGAAGCCCAAGTTCAGTTTTTTGTATTTGTGATGAAGTCGCAAGATTAGTCGCATCGGCGTTTTCTCCTTGTTTTGCAGTAATAGAAGGGAGATAATATATTTTATTGCATGGAGGAATATCAGTTGAGGAAAATTTTAATATCTCTTGTAAATACTTTTTGAAGAAATCGTGAGATGTCATTACTGATGATTTAGGAAAATTTAACAATCTAAGTGTTAAGTGCCGATTGTTATTCTTTATTTGTTCTATTTTGCAATGTATAAATAATTTGTCTTTCACTAAGACGTCTACTGTAGATTTTACTTTATTAACTTCTTCTTGTGCCTTAGTAGATTTAGCCACTTCAACGGTTAAGTCCTGGACAGATTTCCAAATAGCCACCATCGTCACCTCCTGGGGAGATTCATACTCCTTGTTAGTTTTCTCTGCATGTTCAGGGAGAGAGCCGCCGAGTAGGTCTGCGGTATGAACCTCTTCGGTTCCCGTCTGTCCCAGCAACTCAACTCTGGACCTTGCAGGGCACGGAGGAGGATTCAGCTCCGGCGGCGATAGGGTAGTATCCGGTCCCAAGAATGATGACGCTGCTCCGTTGACAGTCAGTACGGGGCTCGCCAAACCAGTGTCTAATGAAGAGCTCCGCATGTAGCGGCCAAGTGTCTGCTGAATAGGAGATGATACCAGGGTCATCGGTGGTTGAGCCTTCGTCGCTCCTTTCCTTTTGGAATGAGGCATTCTAAGAGGTAACGGATTCAAGAATATTCAGCATATCACCGAACCGCTACCGCAACAGGTTAGGACGCCATCTTGCCACTCCCCCTGGGTCTGAGACCTTAACTGCCAGCCATTGACCTAGCGGTACATAAGTACATAAGTAGTGCCATACTGGGAAAGACCAAAGGTCCATCTAGCCCAGCATCCTGTCACCGACAGTGGCCAATCCAGGTCAAGGGCACCTGGCACGCTCCCCAAACGTAAAAACATTCCAGACAAGTTATACCTAAAAATGCGGAATTTTTCCAAGTCCATTTAATAGCGGTCTATGGACTTGTCCTTTAGGAATCTATCTAACCCCTTTTTAAACTCCGTCAAGCTAACCGCCCGTACCACGTTCTCCGGCAACGAATTCCAGAGTCTAATTACACGTTGGGTGAAGAAAATTTCTCCGATTCATTTTAAATTTACCACACTGTAGCTTCAACTCATGCCCTCTAGTCCTAGTATTTTTGGATAGCGTGAACAGTCGCTTCACATCCACCCGATCCATTCCACTCATTATTTTATACACTTCTATCATATCTCCCCTCAGCCGTCTCTTCTCCAAGCTGAAAAGCCCTAGCCTTCTCAGCCTCTCTTCATAGGAAAGTCGTCCCATCCCCACTATCATTTTCGTCGCCCTTCGCTGTACCTTTTCCAATTCTACTATATCTTTTTTGAGATACGGAGACCAGTACTGAACACAATACTCCAGGTGCGGTCGCACCATGGAGCGATACAACGGCATTATAACATCCGCACACCTGGACTCCATACCCTTCCTAATAACACCCAACATTCTATTCGCTTTCCTAGCCGCAGCAGCACACTGAGCAGAAGGTTTCAGCGTATCATCGACGACGACACCCAGATCCCTTTCTTGATCCGTAACTCCTAACGCGGAACCTTGCAAGACGTAGCTATAATTCGGGTTCCTCTTACCCACATGCATCACTTTGCACTTGTCAACATTGAACTTCATCTGCCACTTGCACGCCCATTCTCCCAGTCTCGCAAGGTCCTCCTGTAATCGTTCACATTCCTCCTGCGACTTGACGACCCTGAATAATTTTGTGTCATCGGCGAATTTAATTACCTCACTAGTTATTCCCATCTCTAGGTCATTTATAAATACATTAAAAAGCAACGGACCCAGCACAGACCCCTGTGGGACCCCACTAACTACCCTCCTCCACTGAGAATACTGGCCACGCAATCCTACTCTCTGCTTCCTATCTTTCAACCAGTTCTTAATCCATAATAATACCCTACCTCCGATTCCATGACTCTGCAATTTCTTCAGGAGTCTTTCGTGCGGCACTTTGTCAAACGCCTTCTGAAATCCAGATATACAATGTCAACCGGCTCCCCATTGTCCACATGTTTGCTTACCCCCTCAAAAAATGCATTAGATTGGTGAGGCAAGACTTCCCTTCACTAAATCCGTGCTGACTTTGTCTCATCAGTCCATGTTTTTGTATATGCTCTGCAATTTTATTCTTAATAATAGCCTCCACCATCTTGCCCGGCACCGACGTCAGACTCACCGGTCTATAATTTCCCGGATCTCCTCTGGAACCCTTCTTAAAAATCGGAGTAAGTAACATTGGCTACCCTCCAGTCTTCCGGTACTACACTCGATTTTAGGGACAGATTGCATATTTCTAACAGTAGCTCCGCAAGTTCATTTTTTAGTTCTATTAATACTCTGGGATGAATACCATCAGGTCCCGGTGATTTACTACTCTTCAGCTTGCTGAACTGACCCATTACATCCTCCAAGGTTACAGAGAATTTGTTTAGTTTCTCCGACTCCCCCGCTTCAAATATTCTTTCCGGCACCGGTGTCCCCCCCAAATCCTCCTCGGTGAAGACCGAAGCAAAGAATTCATTTAATTTCTCCGCTACGGCTTTGTCCTCCTTGATCGCCCCTTTAACACCATTTTCGTCCAGCGGCCCAACCGACTCTTTGGCCGGTTTCCTGCTTTTAATGTATCTAAAAAAATTTTTACTATGTATTTTTGCTTCCAACGCTAATTTCTTCTCAAAGTCCTTTTTTGCCCTCCTTATCTCCGCTTTGCATTTGGCTTGGCATTCCTTATGATCTATCCTGTTACTTTCAGTTGGTTCTCTTCTCCACTTTCTGAAGGATTGTTTTTTGGCTCTAATGATTTCCTTTATCTTACTGTTTAGCCACGCCGGCTGACGTTTAGTCTTTTTTCCCTTTTTTCTAATACGTGGAATATATTTGTCCTTAACCTCCAGGATGGTGTTTTTAAACAGCATCCACGCCTGATGCAAGTTTTTTACTCTGCGAGCTGCTCCTTTCAGTCTTTTTTTCACCATTTTTCTCATTTTGTCGTAATCACCTTTTCTATAGTTAAACGCTAGCGTACTTGATTTCCTAGTTTCACTTCCTTCAATGCCAATATCAAAACCGATCATATTATGATCACTGTTATCAAGCGGCCCTCGTATCGTTACCCCCTGCACTAGATCATGAGCACCACTAAGGACTAAGTCTAGTATTTTTCCTTCTCTTGTCGGCTCCTGAACTAGCTGTTCCATGAAGCTGTCCTTGATTTCATCAAGAAATCTTATGTCCCTTGCGTGTACAGATGTTACATTAACCCAGTCTATATGCGGGTAATTGAAATCCCCCATTATTATTGTGTTGCCCAGTTTGTTTGCGTCCCTGATTTCCTTTAACATTTCCGCATCCGTCTGTTCGTCCTGGCCAGGTGGACGGTAGTACACTCCTATCACTATCCTTTTCCCCTTTGCACATGGAATTTCAATCCACAGTGATTCCAAGGAGTGTTTTGTTTCCTGCAGAATTTTCAATCTATTTGATTCAAGGCTCTCGTTAATATACAATGCTACCCCTCCACCAATCCGATTCACCCTATCACTACGATATAATTTGTACCCCGGTATGACAGTGTCCCACTGGTTATCCTCCTTCCACCAGGTCTCAGAGATGCCTATTATATCTAATTTTTCATTTAGTGCAATATATTCCAACTCCCCCATCTTATTTCTTAGGCTCCTGGCATTCGCATATAGACATTTCAAACTATGTTTGTTGTTCCTAAGTACATCATGCTTAGTACTTGACAGTATTAATTGGCAATCTTTTGTCTGATTTTTATTGTTATTTAAAGATACCCGATCTACTACAATCTCTTTTGCAACCTCACTATCAGGATACTCTATCTTCCCTGTTATGGTGATATCTTTGAAAGATACCTTGTCCCGAACCATGCTCTTTTGAGCGACTGTCGGCCTTCCCCCCAGGCAGGCCAAATGCCACTTGGCGCGTGTCCGTTATGCATGCCCGAAAATAACAAATTATTTTTCAGATGCGCGTAGTTGGGCAGTAACGTTGGGCACGCATAGACGCTTACGCGGTTTCGTAAGAGGACCCCTGAGTGCTTAGATGGCTGCCCGAAACCTCCGCTCACAGGACAAATCCCTCCTCTCAGTACCCTTCTCCACCACTGCCAAGTCCAGGCTCCGCTCATTCTGCCTCACCTCACCCTATGCTTGGAATAAACTTCCTGAGCCCATACGCCAAGCCCCCTCCCTGCCCATCTTCAAATCCTTACTCAAAGCCCACCTCTTCAATGTCGCTTTTCGCACCTAACCATTATACCCCTATTCAAGAAATCTAGACTGCCCCAAATTGATTGATTGCACATTTTTTGTCCTTTAGATTGTAAGCTCCTTTGAGCAGGGACTATCCTTCTTTGTGAAATTGTACAGCGCTGCGTAACCCTAGTAGCGCTTTAGAAATGTTAAGTAGTAGTAGTAGAGTAAACAGAGGGAAGGAAAGCAGTGGAACGGTTTGTTTGTTATGCCCAAGATGGAGATTTCAGCCTTACAGTGAGGGGTAGTAGGGTGAGTTCTCTAAAGAAAACCTAATAGAATCGAAGATTAGACCTTAGAATTGGGTAAAAACCTTGGAAGTTCTCAAGGAGACTGGTGGGAATGGGTCACGTGCAAAATTCAATCTATAAGAACAAATTTCCATGACCCCTGCAGGAAGCTCCTTGCTTTAGAGCAAAATAAAGCACAGAAACACAATGTAAATATGCAAAAATCACTAAAAACCAACTTGTTCAAACCCTGAAAGAGAAAACAAATGAAAATTTTAAATAACTGAATGTGTGTTGCAAGAATAAGAACCTTCATCCTCAGCAAATCCAAGAATGTAAGAATCAGCAAGGAAAATGAATGCAAGAAAAACATCTTAGTGCAGTTAACATGTTTCTGTCTCTACTCCTGGGGAAACTGCAAAAATTAATATAGCTAGGGAATTTTGAACACAGTTTTGAAAATTCAGTAAAAATTCAGCATTTTTTAATGTAAAATTCCCTGCCTCAGGTGTCTCTTTCTAACCCACTCTTTCTCAGACCCATCTCAGCACACATATCCCGAAGTTCTCCATTTGCTCAACCGTAGCTATTTCTCACACCGTTACATCGCAAACCCTAATAGTACATAAGTACATAAGTACATAAGTAGTGCCATACTGGGAAAGACCAAAGGTCCATCTAGCCCAGCATCCTGTCACCGACAGTGGCCAATCCAGGTCAAGGGCACCTGGCACGCTCCCCAAACGTAAAAACATTCCAGACAAGTTATACCTAAAAATGCGGAATTTTTCCAAGTCCATTTAATAGCGGTCTATGGACTTGTCCTTTAGGAATCTATCTAACCCCTTTTTAAACTCCGTCAAGCTAACCGCCCGTACCACGTTCTCCGGTAATGAATTCCAGAGTCTAATTACACGTTGGGTGAAGAAAAATTTTCTCCGATTCGTTTTAAATTTACCACACTGTAGCTTCAACTCATGCCCTCTAGTCCTAGTATTTTTGGATAGCGTGAACAGTCGCTTCACATCCACCCGATCCATTCCACTCATTATTTTATACACTTCTATCATATCTCCCCTCAGCCGTCTCTTCTCCAAGCTGAAAAGCCCTAGCCTTCTCAGCCTCTCTTCATAGGAAAGTCGTCCCATCCCCACTATCATTTTCGTCGCCCTTCGCTGTACCTTTTCCAATTCTACTATATCTTTTTTGAGATACGGAGACCAGTACTGAACACAATACTCCAGGTGCGGTCGCACCATGGAGCGATACAACGGCATTATAACATCCGCACACCTGGACTCCATACCCTTCCTAATAACACCCAACATTCTATTCGCTTTCCTAGCCGCAGCAGCACACTGAGCAGAAGGTTTCAGCGTATCATCGACGACGACACCCAGATCCCTTTCTTGATCCGTAACTCCTAACGCGGAACCTTGCAAGACGTAGCTATAATTCGGGTTCCTCTTACCCACATGCATCACTTTGCACTTGTCAACATTGAACTTCATCTGCCACTTGCACGCCCATTCTCCCAGTCTCGCAAGGTCCTCCTGTAATCGTTCACATTCCTCCTGCGACTTGACGACCCTGAATAATTTTGTGTCATCGGCGAATTTAATTACCTCACTAGTTATTCCCATCTCTAGGTCATTTATAAATACATTAAAAAGCAACGGACCCAGCACAGACCCCTGCGGGACCCCACTAACTACCCTCCTCCACTGAGAATACTGGCCACGCAATCCTACTCTCTGCTTCCTATCTTTCAACCAGTTCTTAATCCATAATAATACCCTACCTCCGATTCCATGACTCTGCAATTTCTTCAGGAGTCTTTCGTGCGGCACTTTGTCAAACGCCTTCTGAAAATCCAGATATACAATATCAACCGGCTCCCCATTGTCCACATGTTTGCTTACCCCCTCAAAAAAATGCATTAGATTGGTGAGGCAAGACTTCCCTTCACTAAATCCGTGCTGACTTTGTCTCATCAGTCCATGTTTTTGTATATGCTCTGCAATTTTATTCTTAATAATAGCCTCCACCATCTTGCCCGGCACCGACGTCAGACTCACCGGTCTATAATTTCCCGGATCTCCTCTGGAACCTTTCTTAAAAATCGGAGTAACATTGGCTACCCTCCAGTCTTCCGGTATTACACTCGATTTTAGGGACAGATTGCATATTTCTAACAGTAGCTCCGCAAGTTCATTTTTTAGTTCTATTAATACTCTGGGATGAATACCATCAGGTCCCGGTGATTTACTAATAGAACTATCTCTAATAGAACTATCTAATAGAACTATCTCTGTTATCTTCATCAACCCTCTAGCTCACCCCCTCTCAAATCCCCCCTCCTTTCCCACCCACCCTCCCTGGCACATACATAGCAAAAAATCCAGAACCTTCCCATTCAATTTTTTTTAACTAACATCATCAATTTAAGAATGGTCTATGGACTTTTCCTTTAGGAAGCAGTCCAGGCCTTTTTAAAACCATGCTAAGCTAACTGCCTAAGCTAATATGATTAATCTTACAGCAGCACATTGTATTATCTCCACAAACAGGAGGGCAATCCCATAAACAAGTTATTGCAGTAGTCCGACCTTGTCAAAACCAGATTGTGCAATACCACCCGAAAATCTGAGGGAGGGTGGAATCACCCCCCATACCTTCTGCTAAATCCTGCTGTGGTGCTCCCCCAGTTCTTTCTGCATATACTTTGAGCTCGGAATGTTCCCCCGCCCTCCCCCCTCCCCAAAGCATACACCTCCTATCCCCCATATACCCATACAGTCCAACAGCCAGAAGGCACACATCCATCCCATTCTTGTCCCTATCCAGACAGAGCCCAACCCCCCAAAAGCACACCCATTCCTGTTCCTTACTCTCTACCTACCCACAGCAATCCCCCAGGTGCATACTTGTCTAATTTTCCCCTCCTCTCCTAGAACTTATCCTGTCTTCTCCTAACCCACATGACATAGCCCCCTCTCCTGTGGGCAGGGCTGGTGTTAAGGGGAAGGGCAAAGAGGGCAGCTGCCCTGGGCCTCACTGTTCCAGGGGTCCCCACAGTCCAGGCATCTCTTCCCCTTCTCCCCACCACAGTCTGTCTCCTCCTCCTTTCTTTAAAAATCACTTTTCCTGGGGGATCCAAGATGGCATTTGGAACGGACGTGCTCTCTAGTGTCTCCTGATCGCTAATTTGGTTCCTTAAACGTGGTGCTTTCCCTAAGCTGGTTATGGGGAAAAAGAAAGCAAAAATCAATGTGCTCACCTCCACGAGCCATTCCGAGTCCTCCACCATGAGACAGGCAACTCTAGACGAGATGGTGACCCGAGCGCCGGGGGCCTCAACGAATGCTACGGTAAACCTGGAAAAACAATGGGAACATAGCATTGAGGGAGTTAAATTAAGTCCTCTCCCGATTACAGCCCCCCCCCCCCCCCGAGACCCAGAGAAGAGATAGCTTCGGTGGAGCAGCAGTTTTGTGCACCCGATAGTGGAGGACTCCCAGCTGCTGCAGGAGGAGGCCCCGTAGCAACTTCTTCACCTATGGGAACAGCGCAAGGACAGGATGTACATTCCCTTTCCTCTCAGGCACAGGAGAATCTCTCTGGAGTTCTCGGTGGACAAAGACCAGCTGTAGTAACCCTTGATATTTTATGGGACGCAATACAGGGTCTGAATGCTACTCTTCAGCAGATGTGGCTGAAATCAAGCAAACTCAGGAAACTTTCTCTGCCCAGCTCGAGACTCACGCAACTAAAATAACACCCTCATCCTCCCCGTCCCATCTGCCCGCAACCTCGGAGTCATCTTCGACTCCTCCCTCTCCTTCTCTGCGCATATCCAACAGACTGCCAAGACCTGTCGCTTCTTCCTCTTCAACATCAGCAAAATTCGCCCTTTCCTCTCCGAGCATACCACCAGAACTCTCGTCCATGCTCTCATTACCTCTCGCCTTGATTACTGCAACTTACTCCTCACCGGCCTCCCACTCGGCCATCTATCCCCCCTTCAATCAGTTCAGAACGCTGCTGCAAGTCTTATATTCCGCCAAAACCGATATACTCATATCACCCCTCTCCTTAAATCACTTCATTGGCTTCCGATCAGATATCGCATACAATTCAAGCTCCTCCTCCTTACCTTCAAATCCACTCAGTCTGCGGCTCCTCACTACCTCTCCACCCTCATCTCCCCCTATGTTCCCGCCCGCAACCTCCGCTCACAGGACAAAGCCCTTCTCTCAGTACCCTTCTCCACCACTGCCAACTCCAGGCTCCGCTCATTCTGCCTTGCCTCACCCTATGCCTGGAACAATCTTCCTTTACCCATACGCCATGCCCCCTCCCTACCCATCTTCAAATCTCTGCTTAAAACTCACCTCTTCAATGCTGCCTTCGGCGCCTAACCGCTCGAGAAATATAAAATGCCCCAATCCATCCACCCTATCAGATTAACTGTTCACTCGTCCTCTAGATTGTTCACTTGTCTTTAGATTGTTCTCTTGTCTTTTAGATTGTAAGCTCTTTGAGCAGGGACTGTCCTTCTATGTTTGAATTGTACAGCGCTGCGTAACCCTAGTAGCGCTTTAGAAATGTTTGTTAGTAGTAGTAAAATAGAGGTACTTGAAAATGATATACAAACTTTCAAAAACTTTTCTTCCTCTGTGTCTAAGGTTAAAAATATTCAAACCCGGAAGATTGAATACCTTGAAAATCAGATAAGGAGAAACAACTTAAGACTTTTAAATTTTCCCAAATCTCCATTGATACCTCCGTTAGAAATGTTTAAAAGATATCTTAAGGATGTTTTGCATATTCCTCCGGAGAATGCTCCGCCTATTACTAGGATTCAGTATATTTCTGGTACACGAAATGTAGAAAATTCTGTTTTACCAAATTTAAATTTAACTGAATTCCTTGAGACGTCACTGGAGGTTATAACAGAAAGGACCACTATGATAGTGACGTTTGCGCTTGAACTGGATCGTAACAATATACGTAAACTGTTTTTCAGTCACATCAAAGATAATTTTCTAGGAGCAAGAATTCAAATGTTTCCGGACCTATCGAAGGATACACAAAAGAGAAGGAAGGAATTTTTACAATTCAAATCAAGATTGCTTAATATAGGTGGAACCTTTCTTCTCATGTATCCCTGTAGATGTGTTGTCTCGTTAAATTCCTTGAATTTTATGTCCTTTGAGCCTAGTAAATTATTAGAACTTATCTTGACTAAGGAGTAGAATAAGACTTTTTTGTTGTGATATACTATGTATTGGCTGCTTCTTTTGAGGTAACCCTTCCGTTTCTTTTTTCTTTATTCTTTCTTTAAATTTATTTGAAGTTAATTTACTTAGAGCTTGGATCTAATTGTGGACAAAAATTAATATGTTTTTTCTCATGATAGGTTTAGTTTTGATATTTCTGAATTCCTCTATGTTTATGTTACTACATGAATGTAATTTAAAATTCATAAATAAAAAATTTAAAAAATAATAATAAAAAATAAAAAAATAATAAAAAATCACTTTTCCTTCTCAGAGAGGCCTCAGTGTATCTATCCTCACAAGCTGCATGCAACTGCCCAGATGCTTTTTCTCTACCGTGATCTGCCCCTCTCTGATGCAACTTCTATTTCCGCCTGGGTAGATGACGGCAGAGGGAAAGTTTCAGGGCCCATCTGAGAAGGGAAATAAATTTTAAAGAAGACCAGGAGGGTGAGGAGAAGAAGGCAGACAGACCATGGTGAGAAGAAGGGAAAGAGATGCCCAGACCGTGTGGTAGTAGCAATAGCAGGTTTGGAGATCTGGGGAGGGAGGAGACAGGATCGGGGGACCCATCCTTAATTTCTGCCCTGGGCCCCAACATGTCAAAAACTGACCCTGCCTATGGGACACACAATTTCAAATATTTTTGTTTTACCCCAGAGCCTAATCTGAGGAAGAGGAGTAAACTGGCTGCATGTCTGGCAAACGGACTCCTCCTCCAGCACTCCAGGTGGACTGAAGTATTTGAACTGTGTAGCATAACTTAGAGCCATGTGGTTCAAATACTTCAGCCATCCTCAAATGCTGAAAGACGAAAAGGAGAAGGAGGAGGAGGAAAGGAGGGGGGAGGGGGGAAGAGGAGGAGGACGGGAGGAGGAGGGGGAGGGGGAGGAGGAGGAGAGGAGGAGGAGGGGAGGAGGAGGAGGGGGAGGAGGACACAGCCTGAAATGCAGCTCAAATGCTAAAAGAGGAGGGGGAGGTGGAGGGGAAGAGGAGAGGAGAGGAAGGAGGGGAGGAGGAGGAGGGGGAGGGGGAGGAAGGGAGGAGGAGGGGAGGAGGAGGAGAGGAGGGGGAGAAGGGGGGGAGGAGGGGAGGAGGAGGAGGGGGGAGGAGGAAGGGGAGGAGGGGAGGAGGAGGAGGAGAGGAGGGGAAGAAGAGGAGGGGAAGGAGGGGAAGTGGAGGGGGAAGAGGACACAGCCTGAAATGCAGCTCTAATGCAAAAAGAGGAGGGAGAGGAGGAGAGGAGGAGGAGGGGGAGGAGGACACAGCCTGAAATGCAGCTCAAATGCTAAAAGAGGAGGGGGAGGTGGAGGGGAGGAGGAGAGGAGGAGGAGGGGAGGAGGAGAGGAGGAATGGGAGGAGGACACAGCCTGAAATGCAGCCGCTTTTCTCCTGGTCTGTGGTTGCAAGATTAGGCTCTGGGATACGGCAAATCTTTTTAACAGTTTGTCCTGAGCAGGGGTTCTGCAAGAGATGGAGATTTTCCGTATGGGTTAGGGGAAAAGGAGGAGAGATTTTATACTAAAAACAGAATGGATATAGCCCCCTTGTCCCCTGTACAGAATCCCTCAAAAGTATATCTTCAAACTGATAAAATCCCTGAACATGAGGCATGTTTCAGCCCACAGTTATAGGCCCATTTCAAGGCCATTTAGACTTTCTGCCCCTATCTTATGCAATAAATTACCGTAAGACTTATAGGGCCCCTTTTACTAAGCTGCGTAGGCACCAACACGCACCAAACATATGTCAAATTGGAGTTACTGCCTGTTACCACATAGCCCTTGTGGTATTTTCAATTTTATTTATTTATTTATTTATTTATTATTTGTTACATTTGTATCCCACATTTTCCCACCTATTTGCAGGCTCAATGTGGCTTACATAGTCCCGGAGAAGCTTTGAAGTCTCCGGTGAACAAATACAAGGTGATGTTGTGATAGGATGGAGTTCACGTAGCATTGTCACATTAGGGAGTCGTACAACCAACGGAAGAGTTGAGTAATGTCCATTACGTACTTGAGTTTTGTTGTGTAGCTGAGTTCAGGCATTTAAGCTGGGTCGGTAGGGTATGCATAGGCGGTCGGTGGCCCAACTGTTTGGGGAGGCTAAAGGGGGCAGGGTTGGGGGTGGAGCTTAAATCCATAATTGTCTGATAACACACAGAAAAAATAAATAAAAATAAGTCACAATTAATACCTTTTATTAAATTTAGATATTAGATATGTATCATATGTCAAAGAATAAAGTGGTTGCTCAAAGCATATACTAACCACAATCGCTCAACTGCAAAACACTATGCACAACTTTGTGCAAAAACACACTCAGAACCTTACTGTACCATAAATATTACACTGGGCAGAACCTAATACACCAATATACCACCCATACGGAAAATGTAGACCGTCAACAATGTGAAACAAGGGATCATAATATCATGATACATGTAGAGCCACAGAACACCCTAATTCATGTTTAATGTGAGATAAAATGCCATAAATAAGTAAAGAAATATGAACTTTTAATGTTGAGCACCTAATTCTGAAAGTGGACATATTCCAAACACTATAATGAAAATAAAATGATCTTTTCTACCTTTGTTGTCTGGTGACTTTGTTTTTCTGATCATGCTGGCCCAGTATCTGATTCTGCTGCTATCTGTCCTCTTAACTCCGTTTCCAGGGCTTCCTTTCCATTTATTTCTTTACTTTCTGCCTTTCTTCTTCATTTCTTATCCTACATCCGTAAGTAAAAGCTGGGTCCTCCGCAGACTTGACTGTTCAGTGGATCCAGCTTCTGCCTATTTTCTTCATCCATTTGCAGTTTTTCTCTCTTCCTTTTCCCTCATCTCATCTCCTTCCTCACTCTTCTCTCCCCTCCATCCATGTCCAGCAACCCTCCTCCCCTCCCCTCCATCCACTCATGTCCAGAAACCCTCCTCTTCCCTGCACTCCCCTCCATCCACCATGTCTAGCAACCCTCCTCTCCCCTTCCCTCCATCTACCCATGTCCAGCAATCCTCCTCTCCCCTCCATCCACCCATGTCCAGCAACCCTCCTCTCCCCTCCATCCACCCATGTCCAGCAACTCTCCTCTCCCCTGCACGCCCCTCCATCCACCATGTCTAGCAACCCTCCTCTCCCCTCCATCCACCCATGTTCAGCAACCCTCCTCTCCCCTCCCCTCCACCCATGTCCAGCAACCCTCCTCTCCCCTCCATCCACCCATGTCCAGCAACCCTCCTCTTTCCTTCCCTCCCCGCTATCCTCCCATGTCCAGCAACCCTCCGCTCCCCCCTGCCCTTCCCTCCCCTCCCCTCCATCCAGCAGCCCATGTCAACCATCTCCCTTCTGCCAGCCATTTCCTGCCTTCTTCCAGCCCCCCCAATCCCCCGCTCCCCCGCTCCCCCCTGTCGTCAATCATCTCACGTCAGCCCTCAGCTCATAGCCCTCGTTCCCTTCCTGCCCTTGCCTACCTTTAAATATTGTAATTTTTCTCGAGCAGGCAGCACCAGCATTGCAAGCAGCAGCAGGCTCCAGCCTTCCCTCGCATGGTTCTGCCCTCACGGAAACAGGAAATATGTCAGAAGAGGGCAGGGCCATGCGAGGGAAGGCTGGAGCCTGCTGCTGCTTGCAATGCTGGCGCTGCCCGCTCCAGAAAAATTACAATATTTAAAGGTAGGGCAAGGGCAGGAAGGGAACGAGGGCTATCGGGCAGCTGAGGGCAGAGACGGGAGATGATTGGCGACTGGGGAGCGGGGAAGTCTGCAGCTCATGGGATGGGGGCAGCGGTTGGGCTGGGGAGGCCTCCCCAAGCCTCTTATACCGGGCGCCTATGAGGGTATACCTTTTGGAACAGGTTAGTCTTTAGTGATTTCCGGAAGTTTAGATAGTTATACGTCGTTTTCAAGGCTTTTGGTAATGCATTCCATAATTGTGTGCTTATGTAGGAGAAACTGGATGCGTAGATTGATTTGTATTTAAGACCTTTGCAGCTTGGGTAGTGAGGATTTAGAAATGTTTGTAGCTTGTTTCCACTACACGCGTCTGAAAAGTAATTTTTATTTTCTGGCGCATGTAACGGACGCACGCCAAGTGGCATTTGATGCGCGTAGGTCATTACTGCCCAGATTCTTTACCGCTAGGTCTATGGATGGCGGTAAGGTCTCAGACACAAAATGGACGCGCAGCAATTTTGATTTTGCCACGCGTCCATTTTCGACAATAAAAAAAGAGGCCTTTTTACAGGCGCGCTAAAAAATGGATCACCTACACCTACTGAAAGCCATTTTCAGCCCCCTTTGTAAAAGGACCCCTAAGTTAGTACAGGATTCCCTTTATTTTAGGACATTAGTCATGACTTGCCTTATCACAGATGCTTTTTTTAGACTTACGTAATCTGGTTATGCTGCCAATTAATAAATGTTATTGATGGTTAGTCTGGATTACTTTGGAGTTGAAGGTTTAACTAAGCAGGAGAGGTTGCTGCCTGGCCAATCCACACTGAGTTGACCAGCTGCCGAAATTCAGCAGCACTTAACCAGGCAGAGGGAACGTTTCAGTGAATGTCACTGCTAACCAGCCATTCGGTCTGGGGGCAAACGTTGGGAAAAGCCAACACTTAGAGGTGATACTCAGTCCACTAACCAGCTAACTTTACTTGCTGATGTAATTAGGCATTGGTCTAAATATTGTTCGGTGTCCAGTTATCCAGTGTTAGTTTAGCCCGTTGACCCCTAAGGACTGAATATTACCTCCTTATAAATGTTTTTTTTATCAGTAGATGATTAATGAATAATTGCATTGTTCACTGCCCTGAGCCCATTCTGGGCTGAGGAATTGTATTAAAAGGAGTTGAATGAATGGATAGTTTCTATCTGGTTTTGTCCTTTAGATGAGTAACAGAAGATGCCTTCGCAGAGGTCCATCATCGCAGTCTGTGAGACCGATCAACAGCACCATGGGCCGAATCATTCAGAAAACATAATAATTAGAGTAGAAAGTCAGATTCCAAAAGTTTTGTGGTTGACATGAATAAAAAGGATGCAATAAAACATCACTGAGAAATTGACACCATAAATTTTCTTCCTTGGTTCATGTGACTGGTTCTTATGATATGGTTGGGGGTGGGGATGGATTAATAACAGGTCTGGAAGTGGGAACGATATAGTGAGGTAATTACATTTTCAGATAGCGCAAAACTATTCAAAGTTGTTAAATCACTTGTGGACTGTGTGAAAATTCAGGAGGGCATTAGCAGATGGGAAGACTGGACATCCAAATGGCAGATGAAATTGAAGTGGATAAACGCAAACTGATGGACATTGGGAAGAATATTCCGAATCATAGTTACTTGATGTTGGGATCCACATTAGAAGTCACCACCTAAGAAAAAGATCTAGGTGTCATCGTGGACAATATTTTTTATTTTATTTTTGTTACATTTGTACCCCGCGCTTTTTCTCACTCATGGCAGGCTCAATGCGGCAGGCAATGGAGGGTTAAGTGACTTGCCCAGAGTCAGAAGGAGCTGCCTGTGCCGGAAATCAAACTCAATTCCTCAGTTCCCCAGGACCAAAGTCCTCCACCCTAACCACTAGGCCACTCCTCCACTCCATACCTTAACATCTTCTGTTTGGTGTTCAGCGGTGGCAAAAAAGCAAACATAATCCACCCGATATTTAGCTGGTGGTCAACCTGGATATTCAATGCTGAGCAATTTCCAGCAATTGGCATTGAATATCTGGGTTTTTCAACGCCGGCTAGTGTATGATTGGTGAAGTTGATATTCAGTAAGAACAGGCCATGGCTTAACAGGCAAAGATAGGCCTGCTTTTTATTTGGCCTTTGTTGCCCACTAAGCCTGGCTGGTTAAGTTCCGAATGCCTCTCTAAAACGATTGATGACACAACTTACCCCATAGTTTCTAGTATGAAAATACTTGGGATCACAAGTGATCAGTATATATCCTTCGAAACACAGATCTCTAAAGTAATATCAAGTGTCAATTGCAATCCTAAGTATTTTCATACTAGAATCACCCTTGAAACTAAAAGAGTAATACCTTCTCTGATGACCAATCTTTCGCACCTTAGTCCAGTCTCTAGTTCTGACAAAATTTGATTACTCCAATGCCATCTATGCAGGAACTAAATGTTCTCTTTTTAAAAAGCTACAAACTGCGAACACGGCTACATGTCTTGTAAGCAGATCGCCACGTTATGCTAAAGCATCCCTTTTATTTGGTTTTCAAAATCCTATATGGTATGTCACCATCCTACATGAAAAATCTCATCAACTTACCACTATGAAATGCTTCCACAACCTCTAGAGACTAATTTACCCTACACTTCCCTAATTGCAAGAAATTAATTTATAAAACCATTCATACTGCCAAATTTACTTACCAAAACCTGGAATATCTTACCTAAACAGCTCAGACACACACAATTATACGTTGTTTCATAAACCTTTGAAAACCCATTTATTGAGTTAAATGTTCAGTAAGGAAAAGATCTAATTTGCAATCTTTAATTGTTTAATTCTCTTCAGCATACTCTACTATCTACTGTAAGCTCCTATGGTACCTTGATTTGATTGAACATCAACCCGCCGTTTATGTTTCTCTCACTATATACTCTGTTCCTAGAACTGATATTTTTGAGATCCTATTTGTATAAACCCTCCATTCAGAGTCTTGTATACTTTGAAATTGCAACCTAGTTGTCTGATAAAAATGTAATAAAATAAATAATAATAATAAAACCTAGTCATTTTCATAGTAACATAGTAGATGACGGCAGAAAAAGACCTGCACGGTCCATCCAGTCTGCCCAACAAGACAACTCATGTGTGCTACTTTTTGTGTATACCCTACTTTGATTTGTACCTGTCCTTTTCAGGGCACAGACCGTGTAAGTCTGCCCAGCACTATCCCCGCCTCCCAACCACCAGCCCCGCCTCCGAAGCACCTGCTCTGGCACAGACCGTATAAGTCTGCCCAGCACTATCCCCGCCTCCCAACCACCAGCCCCGCCTCCCACCACTGGCTCTGGCACAGACCGTATAAGTCTGCCCAGCACTATCCCCGCCTCCCACCACTGGCTCTGGCACAGACTGTATAAGTCTGTCCCGCACTATCCCCGCCTCCCACCACTGGCTCTGGCACAGACTGTATAAGTCTGCCCAGCACTATCCCCGCCTCCCAACCTCCAGCCCCGCCTCCCACTACCGGCTCTGCTATCCAATCTCGGTTAAGCTCAAAAGCATTAACCAGTTTAATGATGCTGAAAATCACCGGTTGCCCACCAAGATGCTAGTTAACTGGGCAGTGGCAAAAGAAGGGCAACCAAAAAGATAGATGGAACTCCTCCCATATGAGGAAAGGCTAAAGAGGTTAGGGCTCTTCAGCTTGAAAAACAGATGGCTGAAGGGGGATGTGATTGAAATCTACAAAATCCTGATTGGTATGGAAGTTCCGAGAGAAGAGGACATTTCTCTGGTAAGTGAACACTATTTTGCTTTGTGCTTTGGGAACTTAAACCCCAATCTTTTAAAGGAGGAACTGTAGGTTAGCGAGGCTGTAATGGTTGTGACTGTATCCCATGCCTGCACTCACCTCACCTCCTGGTGGCCAGGCCCTATGTCTGCTGTGGACTATCTTCTTCTTATTTCCCAGACATGTTCCAGAGTTCATTCCAGTCCTGATGTTCCAGCACTCCAGACTTGCCCTGTTGTTTCTGCTGCCAAGCCTCACATGTGACCTCATCTGTTATTGCCTTTATTAAGCACCTGGGAACTTTCAGACTTGCCTTTGCAACAGAGGTCTTCAGATGAGTTTTCGTCTGTGTGTGCTTGTTGCAGTCCCACCCATGCTAGTTCTTGTCTTGTTGTCTTCAGCTTCAGTTCCCATCCTGCTTGTGTCTATCATGTTTGTCTTTAGCTTCAGTTCCCTTCCTGCTTGTGTCTGCCCTGTTTGTCTTTAACTTCAGTGCCCAATCTGCTTGTGTCTGCCCTGTTTGTCTTTAGCTTCTGTTCCCTTCCTGCTTGTGTCTGCCCTGTTTGTCTTTAGCTTCAGTGACCTTCCTGCTTGTGTCCACCCTGTTTGTCTTTAGCTTCAGTTCCCTTTCTGCTTGTGTCTGCCCTGTTTGTCTTTAGCTTCAGTGCCCGTCCTGCTTGTGTCCACCCTGTTTGTCTTTAGCTTCAGTTTCCTTCCTGCTTGTGTCTGCCCTGTTTGTCTACAGCTTCAGTTCCCATCCTGCCTGTGTGCGCCCTGTTTGTCTTTAGCTTCAGTTCCCATCCTGCTTGTGTCTGCCCTGCAAGCCTTCAGCTTTGGTTCTGACCCTGCTTGTGTCTGCCCTGTTTGAGAATCCTGAATCCTGTTCCAGCCAAACTTGTGTGAGAACCCTGAATCCTGTTTGTTTGAGAATCCTGAATCTTGTTCCAGCCAAGCTTGTTTGAGAATCCTGAACCCTGTTTGAGAATCCTGAATCCGGTTCCAGCCAAGCCAAGTCCGTTCCAGCATCTGGTTCCAGCCAAGCCAAGTCCATTCCAGCATCCGGTTCCAGCCAAGCCTGATCGAGAATCCTGAATCCTGTTCCAGTCCTGCTTATTCCAGATTGGAACAGCTTCAGTTCCAATCTTGCTAGCTCCAGTCCTGCTTGTACCAGCCTGTCTGTATTCAGCCTCGCTTCCTGTTTGGGTGGTTCACCTACTGCTGCCGGTCACTGGCAGTGGTCCAAGGGCTCACTACTCTGGACTTCCTGACAGTTGTGACATAGGCAAAATAAAAATATAAAAAGCAAATTTTATCAACTAATCTCCATAGTCTTTTCCACTTAGTTTTAAAAACTTTGTACCACAGCATTAACAGATAGAATCTAGCAGGCACTGCAGGTCCTAGTTTAGTATTAAGGGGGAGAATAAAAAGAGAGAGAGAGAAAAGCAAGCATTATTAACTAGTTGTCATGGAGGGGGATAATTGAACGGGGAAGACCATGTCTAAGGGCGACCATCTCTAAGGACGGTGCTGCAAAGGGGCGGGACAACCTGTATTATCGAAACAATCCATCTTTCGTCTACCTAAATGCTGAGATCGTCGATCTTAGAGATGGTTGACCTTGGTTTTCGCCGATAATGGAAACCGAGGACACCCATCTCAGAAACGACCAAATCCAAGCCCTTTGGTCATGGGAGGAGCCAGCATTCATAGTGCACTGGTCCCCCTCACATGCCAGGACACCAACCAGGCACCCTAGGGGGCACTGCAGTGGACTTTACAAATTGCTCCCAGGTGCATAGCTCCCTTACCTTGTGTGCTGAGCCCCCTCCCAAGCCCACTCCCCACAAAAGAAGTCTTAGATATTAGCAATGAACATCTTCCTCCTATTTCCCAGGCTTTTTACATTCCAGGAAAAAAAGATGAGAAACAATTGAAAAATCAAGTGTTAAAGTCACGGTTTCAGCTCTTTATTTTTTAAGATGTTTAATTTCCTTATATCTCCAGTAATTGAAAAATTGGACTCCTTATTGTGGACTTTAATGAAGCTATGGAATAGTATTTTCCTAAATATGAATAGCTCAGGGATGTTTTATTGTATATTGTAATAGCTGATTTTCTTTTCAAGTGGATTTACTTGTGAACTGTAAAGTTATATACTATAAATAAATAAATAAATGGACCAAGTAAAGTCGGCCAAATGCTCGTCAGGGCCGGCCTTTTTTTTTCCATTATCGGCCGAGGGCGGCCATGTGTTAAGCATGCCCTCGTCCCGCCTTCACTACACCTCCATCACGCCCCCTAACACTTTAGCTGCCCCTGCGATGGACTGCAGTTGAGGCCGGCAAAAATTGGCTTTCGATTATGCCAATTTCGCCGGCCTTGAGAGATGGGCGGCCATCTCCTGATTTGTGTCAGAAGATGGCCACCCTTCTCTTTCGAAAATAAGCTGGTTAGTGTTCAATACGGGCTTTGGTTTCATTGTGTTGCTTGGGTTCGGCATTTAAGTTGGATCAGTAGGGTATGCCTTTTTGAACAGGTTGGTCTTTAGTGATTTCCGGAAGTTGAGGTGGTTGTACGTTGTTTTTATGGTTTTCGGTAGTGCATTCCACAGTTGCGTGCTTACATAGGAGAAGCTGGATCCATAAATTGATTTGTACTTGAGTCCTTTGCAGCTAGGCTAGTGAAAGTTTAAGTATGTTCGCGATGGTCCGTTTGTATTTCTGGTTGGCAGGTCTATAAGGTCGGTCATATATCCCGGGGCTTCACCATAGATAATTTTGTGGACCAGGGTGCAGATTTTGAAAGTTATAAGTTCTTTGATTGGGAGCCAATGCAGTTTTTGTCAGAGGGGTTTGGCGCTTTCGAATCGCGTTTTTCCAAATATTAGCCTGGCTGCTGTGTGTTGGGCAGTTTGTAGTTTCTTTATGAGTTGCTCTTTGCATCCTGCATAAATTCCATTGCAGTAGTCTGCATGGCTTAGTACCATTGATTGTATTAGGTTGCGGAATGTTGCCCTCGGGAAGAATGGTTTCACGCGTTTGAGTTTCCACATCGAATGGAACATTTTCTTGATTATGGAGTTAACTTGGCTTTCGAGTGTAAGGTTCCGATCGATTATGATGCCGAGGATTTTCAGGCTGTCTGAAATAGGGAGAGTGTGATCTGGGGTGACTAAGTTTGTGGGTATGTTCATATTGTATTGGGATGAAGGGATGAGGGAGTGTGTTTTTTCTGTATTGAGTTTTAGTTGGAATGCATTTGCCCATGAGCTCATGGTGTACAAGCCGAGGTTGATTTCGTTGGTAATTTCTGTCAAATCATGTTTGAATGGGATGTATATTGTAACATCGTCTGCGTAGATGAATGGATTGAGGCCCTGGGTGGATAAAGACTTGGCTAATGGGGTCATCATCAGGTTGAAAAGGATCGGTGATAATGGTAACCCTTGAGGTACTCCGCAGTCTGCTTTCCACGGTGATGATATATTTGAATTCGATTTCACTTGGTATGTTCTGGTGGTTAGGAAGCCCTTGATCCAGCTGGGTACATTTCCACTAATCCCGAAGTAGTCTAGGAGTCTTAGTAGTATGTTATGGTTTACCATGTCGAAAGCACTGGACATGTCGAATTGGAGGAGAAATATACTTTTGTCAGTTGCTATTTTCTGCTTGAATTTGGCCAGGAGGGTGGTTAGCACTGTTTCAGTGCTGTGGCGGGAGTGAAAATCTGATTGTGATTCATGTAGTATTGAGAATTTGTGTATGTAATCGGTGAGTTGCTTTGTTACCATACTTTCCATCAGCTTGACTGCTAGTGGGATAGATGCTACTGGGCGGTAGTTGGTAAGTTCATTTGTGTTTTTCTTGGTATCTTTTGGTAAGGGGGTGAGTAGCATGTTGCCATTTTCCTTGGGGAATAGACCTTGTTGGAGCTTGAAGTTTAGGTGGGATGTGAGATCTGCTGTGAATCGATCAGGGACGGATTTTATAAGGTAGCTGGGGCAGGTGTCCAGTTTGCAGTGAGTGTCGGAGGCTTTGCTGAGCGCCTGGGCAATGGTTTTGTTGGTGAGGAGAGTGAATTTTGACCAGATTCTATCCGCTGGGTATTCTCCTGAGGTTGGGTCCAGGCCATTGATGAAGTTTTCGATATTGTTGGTACTCTGAGGAAGGTTATTTCATAGTTTTACAATTTTTTCATTGAAGTATTTGGCAAGTTTGTCTGCCGATGGGATGCCTGAATTGGTTGTGGTGACCGGGGTAGTGTCTAGTAGTTTATATATGAGTTGGTATAGTTTCTTGATGACTTTGTGATCTGGTCCTGTTTTGGTTTTATAGTATGATCTTTTGGCTTGTCTTATTTGTATTTGTATTTTCTGTGTTTGAGCGTTTCTCTAAATTATGCACTCTGTTATAGAATATGCCCACTCTGCATCTAACTTAGTCGCTGATATTTACACCAAGTTTTATTTGGTGTAATTATCCATGACTAGATTTAGTTTAATTGCATGGACAGAATCTAGGCATATTCTATAAACTGTGCCTAACTTTAGTCGTAGTTTATAGAATATGTCTTGGTGTACTTTGTTCAGTGTCAATTTTTAAGGCACCTTGTATAGAATTTAACCCTAAATAAATACTTGCATAAAACAAATATAGCATCAGTACAACACATAAGAAAATAAATCACAACAAATAAATGACATGAACATGGATATTATTTAAAATTCATGTTTAAAAACACAGTGAAAAAATTACATCAATAGAAAACTATAGTAAAATAAAGCATATGAAATCATAACATAACAGGAGATGAATTACTTCTGCAGACTTTGACATAGAGGAATAACATAAGGAATTTTCAGAGTTATTAATTTTGCTGGATACAGAATGTTTGGCAAAAAAAATTTGAATACTGCTCAGATATGAGAAAACAGACCTGTCTCCAACATCCCCATGAAGACCGCTGAAAGCCTGGAACAATAGAACTGACTGGGTGGATCACCAGCAACCACCTAGAATGGATATAACAAAAGAAAGACCATCTACCTGAAACTCCCAGATAATGACCTACCTAATTCTGTCAAGTACCTCTGGGGGTGTATATGGTATAGCACATGATATAATTTAATCATGTGACCAGCTAATTCCACATTTCTAAATCTTCATCTCAAAACCCAGAAAGAACACCCAAATGATCAACACTATGGCACAACAGGAATATTCTAAAAGCTGGAACACAGCCCCTCCCCCTCCTTGCTCTTCTCTCTGGACTCACGACCTGCATCTTTCTCTGATCTTCACTGAATCTCTGGGCTTGCTGGACGCCACACACATACCCAGGTAAGAGTTTCTCCAGGTTCCAATACTAACAAATCTGAAAAAAAAAACCCTATTTTCCAGCAACAATCACCATCAACTTCTGTGCCAGTGATTTCATATTTTTATGCTGGAATTGTCTTAAAGGTGCTTTCATTAGAATTGTGTTTTTTTTTCTGAAGTAATTCCTACATGGGGGAAGGGAGAAGAAAGACTATGTAGTGGAATTCAATGAGTGGCTTTAGTCTTGGTATAGAGAAGGAAGTTGTCGAGAATTGGGGGGGTCCCGAGCCCCCCAAGAAGGCTCCATCTCTAAATAGCACTAGTACTTACAGCCTTTCATCATTAAGTGAAGCCCACAAATCATCATTTGGAATGAAGAGTTTATTTGCAAATCAGACTTTAATCAGGTACATTCAGCAGACAGATTCTGGGTACAACTGGACAGAGCGTTGCTGCTTCCAAGGCGTTGGGGAAAAATTCCAACGAGGGCTTGCATGCACCCTGCTTTTATACAATTTGGTCACTATACAAGTCTATGGAGAGGGATTTTTTTTCTAATCTTGCTCAATCTCTCTGAATCATACCCGGTCAGGTGCCCTTCTTTCCGTTTTAGCTATTGCAAGTTATTGTGCAATTTCCCTTTTTGTAAACACTTCCCTAGATACGGACATCCAAACATCCAAACATGGTATCTCCCTAGAAAGGGACATCCAATCAAACATGGACAAATCTGTCTTATATCATCTTGTGATCTGGCTTAGGATTTTAGCCATCAATTCCTTGATCTTGGCTTTTGCACTGCTTTTGAATGTCACACTAAATTCTAATGAGGCTTATCAAGCAGCCCTGCTTCTGCAGGTGCTTAGCAACAAGGCCATCATCAGATTTTTAGGCCTAGTCAGTGCCTTTTAGCAGTTTAAGCTGTTTAAGGTATGTAAATTGACCCACCACTATTCCAGTGGATGGATCCCAAGCGGGGACACATATTAACTTACAGGAAAGCACGTCCTTGCTCAGCCAGTCATAGATTTTTAAACCTAGCTGGTATTTTTACAGCCTGAGTCCTAAAATCTGGCCTTCCACCCTTCCGGTGGTCATCCAGTGAGGGCCTCTTGCTGTACTATAATTATACATTCCCCACTTGTCACCCCCTCTGAGGAGGGGTGACACAAAGCTCGTCAAGCTTGTCATCATCCATTCCAGAAGGTGGCAAGCTATCAAACTAGAGGGGGAGTTTTGGTCTTACAAATTGCTAGAAGGTATGGTGCAAGACAGGAAACTTCATTCTTAGGTGGTATATTTTTGGACATATGGAATTCCCTTTATATTACCCCACCCCTTGGGCTTAATCCTGATGTCATCTCTCTTGAGGTTTTATGAATGGGACAAATCCATGAGTTCATCTACAAAATCCCATGAAGTATAGGTATGTGGGTAATAGCAATTTCAGGTGGATCATACTAATAAACACTTTCAGGTCTTTCTATGGCTTCTATTATATCTGTTGTATAGCGCATGGAGAGATAATCTAATGTATCTATCTCAGTGGTCCTCGGAAGGAATAGTGGTTTTGATTAAGCATTGTTATGGTGGCTCAACAAATATATGGTTAGTACTCAGATTGCAGGCTGTTTTAGGTTGTAGGTATTCAGAATCCTTAAACAGGTCGGAATTCCTGGACCTTACTATTACTCATCATTGGCATCCAATCATGAGCACTAAAAAGTGGATAGCAAGTATGAGGTTGCCTCATAAAGCAAAAAGGGTCAATCCTAGGAAAATTTATATTAACAAAGGTCATGCATGGAACTTGACATATGCATAATGATCTGGAAGTATGGGAAGCATTTTATATATCCGTTACCCCACTTGGAGCTTAGTCAAACCTACAGAAAGATATGCAGCTTAAGTAAGCCTACACCAAAGTTAAACAATTGCATAACTGGTTGATACTAACAGGGTTTACACCTACATTATGATATCATAGCCAGTATTAGGGTTTGATGTTACCCCTGTGTCTGAGCAATATCAACTTCAATTTAAATTACATAAACAGAAATAACGGGGAAACTCTTAGAAAAACATTTAGAACAATAAAGGAAATAATAGGAAAATAAAAATAAAACCTTTTGCAATATATAGACAGGATTACTGCGAAACTGAAAATAAAACAAAATATGAATCTATAATGTCCATAAACAGCAACAGTAAATCTCAAGTTAAGTATCAGTTCTGAATTCTCTTTCATCGATCATGGTTGAGGCGGTGGAAGCGCTGAAGAATCTGGACGGAGATCTGGGTTTTCAGGCTGGCCTGCTGAAGGAAGTGGCTGGTCTTGAGATGGTTAGGCTGGTAACCTCAGGTTCTGTGGCTGAGTAAACCCGTATATCTTTCACATGGACCCAAAACTTGTGGTCCAGTAGTTTGCAAGGTGTAAAGATTATTGCCACAACCTTGGGGGATCTAACATCATTTGGGCCTGGATAGATCTTGAAGATGTACTTGTGGTGTACAAACTTGGATCTTTCCATGTCTTTATTCTAGGCATGCACCATCATTATTAGTCCATCAAGAGTCAAATAATATATAGATGTCAAGAGAGATGAAAGACAATGTAAACATGGAGAAAACAGTGCTAATTAAGTGCAAAAGCAAAAGGGAAACCATAAGGGTACAATAATGAAAAGCCAATTTACATAAATAGCAATAGTATATATGAAATTATATCTCCTGATTGGTAGGGATCAGAGCTTCAACTTCAACCCTCTTAATACTAAGAATTGGGATTTGCATAATATATCCCCACTTCTGGCTTGCATAATATGCAAGACAGATTGGTAATTACTACTAAGAGATGATAAATTGAAAATTAAGAGATGATGTTGATTGTTCAAGTTATTGAGGTATGGAGGGTCAGGAATATGGTGCACAAAAATAGTCAAAAGGCACGGGCAATGCGTTGCAATCTATCGCCAGTAGGTATGAAATCTTCACCTGCGATGACTAACATTCACCAAGGGTTGGGCCCTCAGCTGCAGGAGGCCAGCAGGACTTATGAGTTAGATATTCAGAAAGAAGGGTAGCTTAGGAAATAGTCATAATCAAAGCAGAAGACTAATGTGCAGTCGCTGTCTGTTGTAACAGAGAGCTCATACGTAAAGTGCCATGTAGGTTCTGAAAAAGAGGAGCCTGCAAAAATATTTAATACAATAGAATATTTAAGAGCATAACCAAGAAGGTCTAAATTAATGACATCATTTGGACAAAGAAATTCTCATTCGAGAAGTTGGCACTTCTTTTTTCTTGCCAGAGGTCAGTGGTAGCAGAAGTACCAAACTGGAATAGAGGCGGTAGATCAGGAATTGGATTAACAGTCTTCACTCAACCTACAGGACTTAATAAATAGAGATGAGATACGAGTAATGCCTAGTAGTTAAATCTTAGCACAGGATCATTAGAAAGAAAAGTCAAAGAGAGCATTGCTAGTTCCTTGGGGCACCAATAGGTGGAGCGTAGTTTCAATATATAAAATCATAAGTTACAAGTAGAAAACAATTTGTCTCTGTAGATTAGATGTTGCTGGCACAGGAAGTCAGCAGAGTCTGAGGAAACATTGTGGTCAGAGTGTGCTCTAGGAAAATGCAGACTTTAACATGATATTTTAAAAGATAGAGAAAAGCCAATATCAGAAAAGAAAGATGTAAAAACTATATATTTCTATGAGGCCTCCTCACGTGACCTTTACAAGGTTTAAATAGGTCAAATGAGAAGGACAATAACCTATAGTCCTCTGTAATACTTCAGAGCCAATTTGGAAAATGAAAATTATATTAAATTCTAAACTGATCCTTTCTATGCTTTCACAATTTGGGCCCTAAATTATGAGAGCATATCAAGATTCACATTCAGAGGGATAGCTAAAAATAAGCTTATATATTCCCAGGAATCAATTTACAATTTAGAGTATATTTTAAATTACAGAGGAGGAGCAGCTTTATAAGCAGGAGACAAGTAGGAGCATTTCTTAAAACATTTTAGTAAAATTCAAAATCAAGGATATAATAACAATTTTTATTAATGCAATAAATGCATAAATTGACCAGTAGGATATGTTCATATAGACCAGTATGATAAATGGAACAGCTTGTAAGCCTACATTGTAAATTGAATTCTAAACAAAGAGTAGCAAGGATAACACAGAATCACAGAAAAACCCATCCAGTTATTAAAAATCTGAAACACATAATGAATTACTGAGTTCAAAGCTTTTGTAAAAATGAACTTAAGAGAAAATAAAAACTACAAGGGTTAATCTCTGTCATTCGGTCCTAAGGAAATCACGAAATAACCGTGCTTCCTGTGCTTAATTTGAGTTTACTGCTCACTGCAAGCATTGGATATTATGGTGACTGAAAATAGGACTATACATCAAACAACAACTGTAAGTTCAAGTTTTCGTATTAAACTTCTCGTTGGTGGAATTGGTCTTCATAGAATTAATACTTCAGGAGGGGAAAAGGAGAAAAAGAAGGTTATTACTTTATCTGTTTCCAGAGATACGGTTCTCAATGAAGAGGAAATTGGCAATTGTAGCTAGTCTGATCTGAACATAGCTCTGAAATAATAGCAAACTAAATTTCTTTAGTTCTGATTTTCAACTGTGCCATTTGGGGTTTGAGAACCAAAAATGCTGGAACTCTATACAATAATATACAAAACTATTAATCTTTAAGAGGCAGGGAAGGAAGTTTGAAATTAGTAGATAAGACGTGAAAAGAAAAATTAAAACAGTTAATTCATTCTTACGGAACACATCCCCAATAAAAAGCCAGGAAGTGAACATCAGCACTAGTTATTTTAAACAACGTCACAAATAAACAGTGTTTTAGATGGCATATAATATAGAACCTTTCATAGGAAATATCTGAAATAATTATGCAATTTTCAATGAACACATACACGGAGGCACACCTATAAAATTAAAACTAAAAAGGTGCTTGTATTTCTAGTAAAAGCAATTTACCAGAAGTCAAAAACAATCAGGTATTTAACATCACGTCACAAATCAAACAAACATTGCTCAAATGAAATAACATACAATCCTGAAAAAAAACACTCCTTTGAGATTTACTACCACTGCAGTTGATAGGCAATCTCTCAGAGTAACCTTAGAGCACTAATTTAAAACTAAACAAATGATTCCTTAATAACTAGCTGGTTTAATTTATGCCATTTATCACAGGACACACAGGAACATACAGACATAAAATTAAAACAGTAACCTAATCCTGATACGTAGAAAATTTAAAGCTTAGAAGAGGAAGCAAGATATTTCTAAATGTAGTTCAAAACCAATCATTGGAATTGTGCACGGTTAAGGAATTGTTTAGGGTTTCAAAACAAAAAACATAAAAATAAATATTCCAGTAGCCAATCACAAGTCAAAGCACACAGAATAGAAAAGGAAAACCACACTCATACACATACACAGTTATTGTCCCACATACAGAGGTGTCCCTGTGTATTGAGGACAAAATCTTAATGCTAAATTTGGTAAAATAAAACATTTAAATTAGAGCTAATCCAACAGGCTATGAAAGTATATAACGGCAAGCTTAATAGTAACACATATAATAAATGAAAATATACTCACGATTCGTGCAATGTAATCTCCAGTGCAGAAAATCAATTGAGAAAGAGAACAGTTGGCGGGATCACTACGCCCTTCCGAACTCTCGGTGGCATTGGGAGGTCAACCGCAAAATAGAAAGGTTTTGTTTCGGACGGAAAGTCCTTACCAGAGATCTGAATAGATGTCAGATCACCAGTATCTGGTGTTGGGTGCGGAGAGGAAGATATGATATAATGGGTAGTGAACAACATCACCCAATATGTATAATAACGGGACCTAGTGAGCAAGTGGTCTACAAATAAGTTCCAGACCTGTAACATGCTATAGGAAAATGAATTAGGGTAGTAATATATATATTGATTAGATCTAGAACCTGGTACAAGGTCAGTGGTTCAAAAGGCAGCTTCAGGGATAGCAAGTAGACCTAGAAATGAGAATGTGCTAACAGTTTACAAAAACATGCAATGATTATCCTGATAGTAGAACATGCAGAGACATAACACAATCATACTCACGCATCTGCCAATGTACTCCAACATAGGGACCCAAAATAAAAATTACCAATTGGCGGGAAGCTCAACGCTTTTACCGCAGATTAAATTAACAGACAAATGACAGCCACAAAGAGAAAAGGAGAGTTTAAGAAAAAAAGTACAAAAGTGAATGGTGTCAGCTATTATGTATCTATACTACTCTACCCCTAATTAATGAAACCACTCCCCAGAGTGTGCTTCTAAAAGCATAAAGAAATCCGGTTTCCCTGCCTGCCAAGAGCTATCCAGGTTACTTGGCCATGAGCTCCAGCCCATGATAGAGCCCCCAAAAAGGGACATTGCAAACCACTCCCAAAAAGAACTCAAAAAACCAGCGAATAAGGTGTCCTGAGTTGGAGAGCAGCGGTCCAATGGGTTTCCGCTGATTAGAGAACTTCTCGTGTACAACTAACCACCCCAAGGGACCTGTGATTTGAGAACTTCTCGTGTACAACAATCCAGTCAAAAATTTGTGATTAGGAAACTTCTCGTTTAAAAGCTAACCATTCTACAACATTGAAAAGTTAGGAAACTTCTCGTTTAAAAACTAACCATCCAAAAATATTAAAAAGCCCTCGTCAACTAGTCCAAACTCGCAACGAAAAGCTTCAGACGTCTCTATATTGCTCCCACGCTCATCTGTACTAGGTAACTCATATGTGGGCAATAATGCCGAATCCGCAGGCCACTCCGAAAATGGAATGGAAGTGTGCTTCTACTAATTGAGATACCGTCATCCATTGAAGGGTCACCTCCAATGGGTGTAAGCCCCAGGCATCGATATCAAACCCAATGGTTATAGCGTGACACTGGTATATAAGAAAAATAAAAATAAAAAATAAAATAAAAATATAGCATATCCCAGGGAAGAGCCCCTGAAACAAACTGCAAAAGTGGTAAAAATAAAGTAGATGTAATAAAAAAAAAAGGAAATTGAAAGAAAGATTTGTAACACTGAACACATGTAAGCTCTTGGGGAATGGTACAACCATAAAAGAGTCATTAGACAATAGATTTTCTATTAAATAATTCATAAGAAGGGAACTCAAAAGCATTAAAATGAAACAGCCGACAGTAAGGAAGCCTGCAAAACCAGGACAATACAATACAAAATAAAATCATTCACACTGTTGTGCTGCATAAACATGCATTAAAGTCTGAAACAAAAGTGACACACGCAAAATAGGGAAGTAGGTGGGACTTAGAGAGGGAGAAAAAATTAATTTTGATAGACAAGTAGAGCAAACCAATGAACAAACGACTTAGCATGTTCCCCATATCAGAGGAAGAAAAAGCTGTACAACAAAATTGGAATATCAAGTAAATGAACAAAAAACCTGGAAAAAACAGACTGTAAATCATTATTATTATGGAACTTGCAATATTACACTGCAGAAACAAAGGCCATTCTAGACAAGCAACGATCCAGCGCTGCAACCACAAAAATGAAACCGAAAACTTTCAAACACTGCTGTTCGTGGGAGAGTGCACATACAAAGAACCTAGAGAACCGGCAAGTGGATTAACAAAAGATAAGTGATTTAAAAGAAATATGTACCATTACATAGGAATATCATTATGCATGCTGAGAAAATGTGCCATAAAACAAGGTTAAACTTGCAGAAAACTGAATATATGATTGAACTGAAAACGATGGCGTACACCATTTATTTATAGAACGCGAACACAGTCTCGCAGCCTTAACTAAAAATGAAAACCCAAGCTTTTCACAGTAGAGCAAATCAGTAGTTTACAATCTAACTTGCATCCTGAAAAGTTACGGGCAAGCAGTTCTACAGGAAATAAGTGCATATTAATCATGCCGTTCAGAAACAATGGCATAAACTATGTCCCGGAGCCAAAAATAACATAGTAAGAAGGCTAAGGATACTGAAATTGCTTCTAAGTCATGTTATCATGAAACTACATAACGGGTTGTCACGTCAATTATCCCCTCACTGCTAAACAAATGCTGCATATGTTTGTCCTAATCCAAAAACGGACTCACACAATTACTGTTCCCAACATTACATAGCAAAGTATCAATTCTAAATATAATAACAATAATCAACGGAGGGCCACACATTTAAATGTTACTACTTTTGATATGAGGGACAATTTTGTAGGGAGGAAAATAAATAAAATTATGTAAGAGGAGAGCATCAGAGAGGAGGGCAGGGAGGTGTATTCAAAGTATGGAGCGTCACCAGTGGTTATGTCACAATAAAGCCCCATTTCAAACTACAAATTCAGGAAAACCTCAGCAATTATATATGAAATTATGCACAGCTTGGGAGAAAGAAACATCGGCTGGCATTGTCAACAACAGGAAACCTTAATATAAAAGTGAATTCAGAACCGATTACACAAGCTAGAAGGGACCAAAAGCAAATGTCAAATAGGAAAATAAATGACAAACCTTAAGCATTATTAATTAAAAGTATAACATTGTCCCAAAACAAATTGTAAATTAAAAGGGTGTGATAACAGCTACTAGGACAAGTACAAATTTAAAATTACAACTGAAAATAATAGCCAAGAGACCTTTTGCAAGGAAAAAGTATAGGTGGAAGTGAGATAAATTTAACAGTCTTACAGCCGAGGCTGTGACAGGAGAGAGTGGGTACAGGAAAAAAAAAAGTGGCAAATTCACTCAGAGAAGCAGTAACAACGGGAGCTTAAGGCAGACAACTGTCAGGATTAGTGCAGGACTTTTGGGACTTTTAACAAAGACAAAATACAAAGGAGGGCTTAGAGCATAGTAACAGTTTCATATATAGTGAGTATGGCAGAAAGGTGCCGAAAGTGGCAGAGACGGGGTCTATGCAGCGAAAATTAAACCCGGAAGCATCTAAAGTGGCTGCGGGGAACAGAGACAGAATACAGACCGGGACTTCTCAAGCGGAGATTTCTAATGTCATGAAAGTTTCAGACGGGGGTTCCCAAAGCAGGCAGGCATAGAAATAAGTGTGGTTTATCAAGTATAAAGCTGTATGACAGGAAGGAAGGGGGGGGGGGGGCAGAAAGAGTTATCAGAGCGGAAGATGGTGACAGTCTGTCAAAAGTAATGGCACAAAACATTTACAGCGCACGAACGGACAGCAAGCTCTCAAGGCATGAGACGCACTTGCAAAATAGAGACACCGGTTAACAATACTTAGAACTGGCAACAGACCTGTCATAGGGAATATTTATAATCAAAGAAATAACTGACAAAATGGTATGGCTGAGAAATAACTGACAGAGAAGGAAACGTAACCTTACTGACAGATAGCCTGTATATAGGAGCAGGGAACATAGCCAGAAGAAAAGGAAGGTGCCGTAGCAGTAACCAACGGAGGCAAATACAAAGTACAGGGCAAGACGTTATTACAAAAGATTATGATAGATTCCAAAGCTAGAGATTAGCAGATACGAGAAGGAGAAAATGCAGAGAAGAGGAAGGAAGTGGGCACTGCCCAAAGAGCTACATTGAGAGAGTCAGTGAAAGACTTTAGGTAAGGGGGAGACACTGAAAAGAGCAAGGAAAAGCAAAATAGTGCAAAGAAGAACCACAGCCATATATAGGAAACTGGTCATCCAGTGAGGGCCTCTTGCTGTACTATAATTATACAAAGTTTTAGATACATAAGAGCATTGGGTAATATGTGGAAAAATAACAGGCTATACTGTAATACTGGGCTACATCTTTCTGTGCATAGTACTGATGTCATCAAAAGTTAATATTAACAGGAGGAAAAAACCTCAAATTGTAAGGGAACACTCTATCGTTGATAACATCAACATTAAGGAGGTCCCTTAACTCATCATGGGTAAAAAACCTCCTTTATTGTCTCAAAGAAATTTTCATTTTTATATATGGCTCATGCTCTACTTGAGACAACCCTCCGTCTATTTCTGTAAATATAGTACGGAATGGTGCACTTATCTTATTAAATCTGCAGTCAGCTCAAGACCCACCACGGCCCGATTTTGGCCACAGTTTCAAATCCTTCCTCAGGGTCCGTGGTGTCTGACTGGTAAAATCTGTAAATAAAGTGCATCAAGATCACATCAGTTCGCTTATCTCTCTAACTAGACTTCACAGATTCAAACTCAAAATCGGTTTAACTTACACAGTGCTTTCTTCACAGCTAGCTCACGCTTCATAGTCCATCAAAGATGGCTCCGATTTATATATGTCGACGTCAAGACGCTGACTCAATAAACCCCTCCTATCTCAAACGTTAATCAAATGACGTCATTTTATGGTTACGCGTTAATTCAAAAAATTTATTCCATTCGATCTTGGTGTTCATACCAAATGGACATAATGTATGTAAACGAAAAATCCAACGTTCTTGTCTTAACAAAAGGAGTTTCTTATCCCCTCCTCCAGTCTGCCATCCTGTTGCAGTACAAAGCACCTTAAGCTCTCAAAGGAGTGTTCTTCCTTATTACAATGAGCTGCTAGAGGTGCCGTTGTTTTATTGATGTTAATATCACTTTTATGTTCAATCAACCTCGTAGAAAGTCTTCTCGACGTTTGTCCAATATAAAGTTTATTGCAACTACAAATTATACAATAGACCACCCAATCAGACAAGCATGAAGTACTTTGTCGCAAACTATATTTTTTTCTTAGACTGGGGATCTATAAATTCATTAATTTCAAGCATAATGTCACACATGTTACATCCTCCACATTTTTTGTGTCCAACTTGACTTTCTTGTCTGTGTATCGGTTGTCTTAATACTGAAGGGGCCAGAATTTCTTTTAAATTGCAGCCCCTACTATAAGCCAGTCTTAATGTACTGTTCTCAAACTCAGGTAAAGTCTGGATAACATGCCAATGGGATCTAATCGCTGCAGTGGCTCTATTCACCATAGTGGAATGGCATAGCACACAGGTCATAACATCTTGTTCCTCTTCATCAATCCTTATAACAATCTGATCGTTGCCTCTCAAAGATTCAATCGCTCATTTTTCTTCTGGGGTACAATTAGAAGATTTTCTCTGTGGGCTACATTCTATTTTTTCTAATTCTTTGAGGATTAGTTGTTTAAAAATAGTCACAGCAGGTTCTGGTGGAGTGGGAGGAATCCACTTCGATTTTAATTTAACCCTTGAGACATCTTTCCTATCAATAGATTGTTCTTTAAAAAAAGATTTAATGTATATCGATTGTATAAATCTCTCAAGGTCTATTCTATTCTGAAATGGATCATAGGACACCGTGGGTACATAAGATAATCCTTTCGCAAGTACTTTATATTCAACTGCTGACAGAGGGTATTTCGATAAATTAATTACCTTCGAATCTTCCTTTATTGTGACCGAGTTACTGGTCGGTCGGACCTGTCCGGTCCATAATTCCGATCTTGTCTGGATCCTCGTCTCGAGGCCCTGCGTCTGCCTCTGCGTCGACCTCGTTTCCCTCTGCCTTGTTCTAAAAAACGATTATCACTTCCCGAACTGGTGGAATCAGAGTCTATGCCATCGCTTCCTCCTTCAAAAGTAGGTTTCTGTTCGCTGTTATCTTTATAAAGCCAAGGATATACTGATTTATTTTCATAATTCTTTTCATCCCAACGGACCTTTTTTACTTTCATTTGCTGGATATCATATCTCAAACGATCCATCTTGTGTTTAATATCATCTTGTTGTTTATTAAACATTTCTAGAGATTCTTTTTGTTTCAAGAAAACTTCTGTCACCTCTATCAGTACATTAAGACTGGCTTATAGTAAGGGCCACAATTTAAAAGAAATTCTGGCCCCTTCAGTATTAAGACAACCGATACACAGACAAGAAAGTCAAGTTGGACACAAAAAATGTGGAGGATGTAACATGTGTGACATTATGCTTGAAATTAATGAATTTATAGATCCCCAGTCTAAGAAAAAATATAGTTTGCGACAAAGTACTTCATGCTTGTCTGATTGGGTGGTCTATTGTATAATTTGTAGTTGCAATAAACTTTATATTGGACAAACGTCGAGAAGACTTTCTACGAGGTTGATTGAACATAAAAGTGATATTAACATCAATAAAACAACGGCACCTCTAGCAGCTCATTGTAATAAGGAAGAACACTCCTTTGAGAGCTTAAGGTGCTTTGTACTGCAACAGGATGGCAGACTGGAGGAGGGGATAAGAAACTCCTTTTGTTAAGACAAGAACGTTGGATTTTTCGTTTACATACATTATGTCCATTTGGTATGAACACCAAGATCGAATGGAATAAATTTTTTTGAATTAACGCGTAACCATAAAATGACGTCATTTGATTAACGTTTGAGATAGGAGGGGTTTATTGAGTCAGCGTCTGACGTCGACATATATAAATCGGAGCCATCTTTGATGGACTATGAAGCGTGAGCTAGCTGTGAAGAAAGCACTGTATAAGTTAAACCGATTTTGAGTTTGAATCTGTGAAGTCTAGTTAGAGAGATAAGCGAACTGATGTGATCTTGATGCACTTTATTTACAGATTTTACCAGTCAGACACCACGGACCCTGAGGAAGGATTTGAAACTGTGGCCAAAGTCGGGCCGTGGTGGGTCTTGAGCTGACTGCAGATTTAATAAGATAAGTGCACCATTCCGTACTATATTTACAGAAATAGACGGAGGGTTGTCTCAAGTAGAGCATGAGCCATATATAAAAATGAAAATTTCTTTGAGACAATAAAGGAGGTTTTTTACCCATGATGAGTTAAGGGACCTCCTTAATGTTGATGTTATCAACGATAGAGTGTTCCCTTACAATTTGAGGTTTTTTCCTCCTGTTAAAATTAATTTTTGATGACATCAGTACTATGCAAGGATATCATTTTTTGTTATTTGTATTATGAACTTTATGCAGATATCCATTAGAGCTCTTTTTGAGGTTTAGATTGATCTACGTCTTTCTGTGACAGGAAAAAGGATCCTTGAGGACAAATTCAGAGGGTATATTTCTAGACATTTAAACTAGAGGATGAGATGCGGGGAACCTGGGGAAAGGAAGAAGCTTTATGGATCAACCTAGAAAGAGAAGAGAGAACCTGTATCAATAGGTTAAACAAGGGGAGCATTGACTAACAGTGGAAAACTAAGCAGGGTGGGGAACGTAAAGGGGAATATTAATCAGTAGGGGAACAAGGGGAGTAGGTGGCAACAAAGAAGTAAGTCTTCAGTAATTTCTTGAAGAGGGCGTGGTCCATTTGCATTTTGAGGTGCCTCGGCAGAGCATTCCACATTTTTGGGCAGTAATAGCGGAAAGACGAGGAAAAAATCGTCTTGTATTTGACGCCCTTGCAGTTTGGAAAGTGGAGTTGAAGATATGACCGGGCAGCAGGCACAGAATTCCTGAGTGGAAGATCAATCAAGTTAAGCATGTAGTCCGGGCCGAGCCCATAGATAATTTTATGGGTTAAAACACAGACTTTAAAGGTGATACGCTCCTGTACAAGTAGCCAGTGAAGGTTGTAGCACAGAGGCTGCGCATGTGCAAATCGATTCTCACCCAAAATGTCTTGCAGCTGTGTTCTGGACTGTCTGGAACTTTTTTAGGAGAGAGAGTTTGCAGCCCACATAAATCCCACTGCAGTAATCAAGGTGGGACAGTACTAGCCAGTGCACAAGGGTGTGAAACAGCTCTCTTGGAAGGAAATGTCTAATGCGCCGGAGCCTCCACATAGCATTAAACATTTGTTTGCAGACCAGTTGCACGTGATTGTCTAACTGTAGGTGCACATCCAGATTCACACCTAAAAGACACAAACTGTTGGAAATTGGTAGAACATAGCCTTGAACTGGAAGAGTAGTTTCAGTGAGTGGGCTATGGGGGGGACGATAGTATGATACATTGGGTTTTGTCCTTGTTGAGTTTGAACCGAAACACCTGAGCCCAGTGTTCGACTGTGGAGAAGCTAGCTTCAATGAGATCAGCTATTTCGGATATGGTGGTATGAAAGGGGATGTAGATGGTTATGTCGTCGGCGTAGATGAACTGATTGAAGCCAAGGTCCGCTAGAGCTGTGACTAACGGTACCAGCATGATGTTAAATAATGTTGGCGAAAGGGGCGAACCCTGGGGTATCAATGCTTCTTATGTTTAGTACTCTTTTTTGCTTGATGATGACTTTGTACCCAGTCATCTTATATTGCATCAATGTAAGGATGCTTTTCAATTCTAGATGAAAAGTAACAGATTATCTTTAAATTATGACAGAAATTATGCTTATCAGTTAGGCGAGTGGTAGGCAGGTTAGTCCATTACAGCTCCAAGGCTGTTTTATTCCTGTTAAACATCAGATTGTGAGTCTTGAATTTTACATGTAACCCCACCTCCAATAGTGCAATGTTCACCTTACTTCACCTTAAACAGTTACCTCAGGTGAACATCATCAAAATGGAGAGCAGAGTACATACATGCAAAACTATGATTTTGTGCACATTAGTCCACAAAATCATTCACGGCGAAGCCCCAGCCTACATGCCTGAGTTAATAGACTTACCACCCAGAAACGCCAAAAGATCATCCTGAACCTTCCTAAACCTCCACTTCCCCAATTGCAAAGGCGTGCAATACAAAGCGCTACATGCATCAACCTTTACTCACATGAGCACGCAGTATTGGAATACACTGCCACGCAACCTAAGAACAATCAACGAGCAAGCTTCCTTCCGCAGATCATTGAAGACCCATCTTTTCGAAAAGATTTACGGAAAGAACCAAAACACATAAAGTCCACACCTACTATTCACGAATGCATCACACAGTCACCTCTGAACTCTCATTCCCGTAATATCACATCATTCATACCTTCAATCACAGAAAGATATATATCATATGTCTTTATGCCTTTTTATCGCCCTCTAAGCTCCCATTGTTTCCTTCCAATGTTTCAATGTCTGTGCTCCATTGTTACATTCCTTAACGACACTTCAATTGTTTCGCATAATTCTGCAAAATGTAATCCATAACCAATCTGTAACAAATTGTATTTCCAACATTTAACTCATATTGTAAGCCACACTGAACCCGCAAAAAGGTGGGAAAATGTGGGAAACAAATGCAATAAATAAATAAATAAACTAGCCATGCCAGTCTATGCCTGTGAATAGGAGGGGAAATCATTTAAATTATTTTAATTCAGAGCCAAGCATTATATTTCAACTATGAATTAAATTTATTTTTACTTTATCAACAGTTCAGTTTATCTATTCTCAAACAGGCATGTTTGTGTCTTTTACAGGTTATACATAAACCACTAAAGTCAAATCTCACCACAATATTCACAGACATCTAACAGCACATTGTCAGATAAGTATATTTTGTTATAGCAGGAATTTAAAAAAAACAAAAAAAAATATTAACTTGCTTAAACATACATTTAACCCCAGAATTTGATTCTTTTTGATTATCTTTATATTTTTCAGGTAGCACCAGATAACCATTCTGCAAAATTGGTAAGTATATATTTCCCTTATTTTTATTCCCACCATTTTTCTCAGTTTTTTCTTTTACTTTCTGTAGAAACTTAGGACTTAGCTGGTCTTCAAGCTTTCTTGAAAATTTTTCTTTCTTCTCCTTTCTTTATGTTCGGTACTGGTCTTCTTGCAGAGATGATCAGGAAACAGGTCCCGTGGTCCCTGCTACTTTGGCAGTAACAAATAAAAAAATTGAAACCTAGTCCCTAACAAATTATATTATTGCCCATACATAAGAATACTGGGTGAAATTAAAATTTAGATGAATTTTCCTCACTAATTAAACCAAAAAGTAAAAAGTAATTCTTCAGCCCTAAGCTTGCCCTCCCCCAAGAAAAGTTTTTAAAATATTCATACTCAGACATGCCACAGTGGTTTTTCTTTGCCTATTTATCTACTACTTCATTAACGTCTCTGAAATAAATATACAACAATGAATTCAGACTTCCTGCTTTATTAATACCTTGTTATTATTTTGGTTGTAATATTTTGTGATATGTATTTCATTATTGTGAGTGTTCAATTGTTCCCCACCTAGTTAATTGATAGACTATATATGAAATGAAATAAAATAAATAATACTGTGAATATGCGATATATATGTATTTTTACATAAATAAATACATTTATAAATTCAGTTTTGCAGTACTGGTTTGTGAAAATATCAACAGTGAAGTAAGATGTTGATAGGTATTGATACAGAATTAGGATTAATTACACACCAATGAAGCTACACCTAATGCCCAGGGCCGTGCCAAGGGTCTCTGGTGCCCCCTGCAGACTATCAGTTGGTGCCCCCCCCCCCCCCGTCTCACTTCTTCATTAGATGTTTCTCCATTGCTACCTGTCTTTCCTTTAGACTGAAAACTACAGCCCCAGCCAGACCTGACAAAAGGGTCTACCACACCCTTCAATGTCAAGCATATACTAGAAAACTGTAAATTAGCTTACACAGGAAAGCAGTTTAAAAAAATAAACACAATTCCTGCTGTTTCTTAACACTGCTCTCCAGAGAAAGCACTGCCTTTATAAAGAGGCTTTTCAGTGGGACTTAGCCTATTAAAAACTATTAGCATAATTAGGAATGGCCAGCCCTTGTAACTGCAGAGACCTAAGCTTTGATTATGCATGTTCCTGTCTTTGTTACAGTGGGGGTGGGGGGTGTCTCTTCATCTCATTTACACAGTCTGACCTCCCTGGCTCACTGGGAGCCCAGTCTCTTGGAGACTGCTATACATTGCAAAATAAGATAGCAGATGTAAATTCTCAACGTGGACATATTCCAAACACTAAAATGAAAATAAAACGATTTTTTTCTACTTTTATTGGCTGGTGACTTTCTTTTTCTGATCATGCTGGCCCAGTATCTGATTCTGTTGCTGGTATCTGTCCTCTTAACTCTGTTTCCAGGGCTTCCTTTCCACTGTATGTATCCCTCATTGATAAGTCTCTGACTCTAAAGTTTAGCAATTTCATTAAAGCAAAATGTATTTTCAAATATCACAAACTCTCCCTATCCAAGCAGAATGTTTTATATAAAAACAAACACACAAAAAAGCAATCAGATTTTTACTTACCAGCTATTCTACACTATACGTCAGCTAAACTTCCTCTTTGAACCTCAGCCAATTAAATGGATTTTAGCTGTAGCTATGATAATTATGTACACATCATTGCAGTCATGCCCTCCTCTCAGTGTACATGCTCAAAAAACAAAAACTTTGGACCACTTACAGATAACAATTACACTATTTATTTTTTATTTCTCCCCAGTCTCACTTGCACACCTGCCTCCAAACCTGTTCTCTTTAATATGAATGTTATTCCAGCTCACCCTGAATGAAAGTTGTTCACACACCAAAGCCATAAATAGCTGCTGGTTGTATTCTTTGAAGCAGCTTTAGCAGAGCAGCGTGTCTGTCTCAGCACTGCTAGGCTACCTTCACTTCCTGATGCGGGAAGGGCAGGGGAGAGAGGAGAATCACAACTTCAGGTAAAATATTTTGCAAGTGAATGGCGCCCTCTAGAGGTCGGCGCCCCCCTGCATTGCTTACCTCGCTTACCGTGTCAGCACGGCCCTGCTAATGCCTTAAGACATGCAGGGTACTAAATTTAGCTAACACCCTTTTTTATACATTAGGATTATAAATTTAAGTTTATGTGTCCTTGAATGAAGGTATGTTGGTGTGAGTGTGAGACATTTCTTTTGGTTTAGATAATATATTTCTTACTGTTTTGGGGTAAATTTCATTTCTATGTGGTAAGAAATCTCTTTCAGTGCAGTGACAGATGTATCAGACTGCTCAAATGTTCTTTCCTGTGTTGTTACTGGAAGAAAATTCTGAGGCTCTGTTCCAGAGAGCAGTCAATCAGATCTCAGTAATGGGTGGTCCATGAGGGCCTGAACTCAGTGAGGCTTTCACAATGAATATGCATGAGATTCATTTGCATGTACTGCTTCTATTGTATATAAATTGATCTCAAGCATATTCATTATGGACATCTTGCAGACCCAACTGGGTTGTAGCTCTCAAGGATGGTGGCTTCCCACCCCTGATATAGATGTCAGACACAAGGTTGCTGTCTCGAATCACACGTTCCCTTGTGCTTGGGAGAGCATGTTTAAGAGTTTGCATGTTGGCAGTTTTGGGAGTTTAGAATTGGGATGGAACTATCTAAAGCCGTAACTGGGCTGCAATATGAATGCCATATAAGGGTCACTTATGTGCCGGACAGACTCGACTGCAGATGGAAGACCTACACACTGAAGCGGTTATGATTACAGGGGACAACAGGATAAAAACATAGGAACATACAAATAGCCATACTGAGTCAGATCAATGGTCCATCAAGCCCAGTATCCAAATTCTCCAGCCCACTATAGGTCACAAGAACCTGGCAGAAGCTCATATGTTAGCAACATTCCAATTCCAGGCAAGCAGTGGCTTCCCCATGTGTGTCTCAATAACAGACTATGGACCTTTCCTACAGGAACTCCAAACCTTTTTAAAACCTAGATACGCTAACCACTGTTCCACATCCTCTGGCAACGAGTTCCAGAACTTTATTATTCATCGAGTGAAAAAATATTTTCTTCTATTCAATCAAAAAGTATTTCCATGTAATTTCATTGAGTGTCCCCTGGTCTTTGTACTTTTTTGAAAGTGTGAAACATTTATTTATTTATTTATTGCATTTGTATCCCACATTATCCCACCTCTTTGCAGGCTCAATGTGGCTTACAATTCATCATGGAAATTGGAAATTGAAGAGAATATACATTTGGTTTACAGAGGGTATTGGTTACATGGTGTTGAAATACATAATAGTTTTAAAGTAAAAGACATTACAAGACATTTCTGGATATATTAAAGAATATACAGTTACACGTACTGGTCTTTGTGATATATCTTGTCGAAGAGATAGGTTTTCAATAGTTTACGGAAATTGGTCAATTCATAGACCGTCTTCAGGTTGCGTGGTAACGCGTTCCAGAGTGGTGTGCTCATATAGGAAAAGGTAGATGCGTGCATTGATTTGTATTTCAGACCTTTGCACTTGGGAGGATGAAGATTAAGGAATGTGTGAGAAGATTATTTTGCGTTCCTGGGTGGTAGTTCTATTAAGTCTGACATGTAGGCTGGGGCATCACCATGGATGATTTTATGGACTAGGGTACAGAGTTTGGACGTGATGCGTTCTTTAAGTGGGAGCCAGTGTAGTTTCTCTCGTAGAGGTTTCACGCTTTCATATTTTGGTTTGCCGAATATTAATCTGGCTGCCGTGTTCTGGGCTGTCTGGAGTTTTTTGAGTATTTGCTCTTTGCAGCCAGCCTAGAGTGAGTTACAATAGTCCAGATGACTGAGTACCAATGATTGTACCAGATTGCGGAAGACAGTCCTTGGAAAAAATGGTCTGATTCTTTTTAGTTTCCACATTGAATGAAACATCTTCTTAGTTATGTTTTTCGCATGACTCTCAAGTGTTAGGTGTCGATCAATGGTGACTCCAAGAATTTTTAGGGTGTCCGAGACTGGTAAATTTAGTTTAGGTGTGTTGATGGTGGTAAATTTATTCTTATTGTATGGCGAGGTGAATACTAGGCATTGGGTTTTTTCTGCATTAAGTTTCAGCTGAAATGCATCTGCCCAGGAGTTCATGATATGTAGGCTTTGCTTGATTTCATTGGAGATTTCCCTTAGATTTTGTTTGAATGGGATGAAGATCGTTACATCATCAGCATATATATGTGGGTTTAGGTTCATATTCGATAGTAGTTTGGCCAGGGGTGTCATCATTAGGTTGAATATAGTCGGTGAGAGTGGTGATCCTTGTGGGACTCCACATTCAGGTGTCCATGTAGCTGATGTAGTCGAGTTTGATGTCACTTGATATGAGCGTGTAGTTAAAAACCCCTTGAACCAGTCGAGAACGTTGCTTCCAAGTCTGAAGTATTCGAGGATGTGTAATAGAATT